>NC_134498.1:24797356-24931222 GCF_040206685.1 Ascaphus truei
TCTCTCCCACCCTCTCTCTCTCTCCCCATTCTCTCTCTCCCCCACTCTCTCTCTCCCCCCACTCTCTCTCTCCCCCACTCTCTCTCTCCCCCACTCTCTCTCTCCCCCACATCTCTCTCTCCCCCACTCTCTCTCTCCCACCCTCTCTCTCTCACACACTCTCTCTCTCCCCACCCTCTATCTCTCCCCACACCTCTCTCTCTACTCCCCCACCCTCCTCCCCCCACCCTCTCTCTCCCCCCACCCTCTCTCTCCCCACCCTCCCCTCTCTCTCTCCCACCCTCTCTCTCTCCCACCCTCTCTCTCTCCCACCCTCTCTTTCTCCCACCCTCTCTCTCTCTCTCTCTCTCCCACCCTCTCTTTCCTCCCACCCTCTCTCTCTCTCTCTCCCACCATCTCTCTCTCCACCATCTCTCTCTCCTGCCCTCTCTCTCTCCCACCCCCCTCTCTCTCTCTCCCACCCTCTGTCTGTCACCCTCACCCACTCTCTCTGTTTTATCTTAACTGCCCTATACCTACACCGAAATAACCTATTCTGCTTTCTTCCAGATCTGACTCAAGTTTCACACGGGAGACATCGGAAGACAGGTAGGGAACACCTCCCCTCCAGTATAGTACCTTGAGGGACTGCGGGATCAGGTAAGATCCCAGGTGGGATTGGTGCTTTGGAAATTGTTAAGAGGGGGCATCCTGACACTGGTTAATGTGTTCAGAAGTCATCTGGCTTTTTTTTTTTGGTTCGGTTAGTGAGGTCAACACACACACACACACACACACACACACACACACACACATACACACACATACACACACATACACACACACACACACACACACACACACACACACACACACATACACACACATACACACACATACACACACACACACACACACACACATACACACACACAAACACACACACACACCACAGTACTTTTCGAAATAAACCTACGTTTCTATGAAAATTTAATTTTTTTTTTTTTTGCGGCCCCACCTAGTCTTAAACCTTGTTTATTTGGCCCTTGTTAGCATTTGAGTTTTGACATGCTTGTTGTACAGAATAGTTGGTCCCATGCCATAATAAAAAAATGCTGTAATTTAAACGCAGTGGAGTTAACGCTGGAATGTGCCAACGCATTGTGAGCAATGGCAAGAGATTCTCACCTCTTCCTGTTGTTAACATTCACACTTTCTTCAATTGTATTTTCATTAGGGCTCTTTAAAGTATCATGATGTGGCAATGTGTTACTGGAGGTTGCAAATACAATTAATAGCTTTAAATTAGCTGCTCTCTTTTTTATTGTTATGAGTCATGACCGCCGGGGTCACCAGTAGAAAGCCACAATAACGTAGTTCTGGACACTGGCAGTCAACTTTAAGATCCACGGAGCTGGGTGTATCACGGTTAAGCTCTACATTACATTTCGGATATTTAAGATTTTTTTTTGGAGTGTGGGGGGGCGGCAAATTGCTGCTTTGCAAAGAGGATTATATCAGGGAGCCCTGAACTTCTAAGGAATGGCATGTTATAAAGCCGAGGGGCCCCACCCTTAAAGGTGCTGGGATGTCAGGCCAGGGAGAGGGGCACTTAAGGCAAGGGGGAGGGATCCTAGTTTCCTCTTTCTTCTAAGATCTACTGGAGCGAAGTCCCACCCACCCTGTTTTAAGGCATGAGGGATGTCGGCGTTGGAAGAACGATCAGGATTCTGCTTTCTGTTGTCAAAGCTTGGGGTATGTGTTGGCAGGAGTAATGTTACTCGCAAACCTCGGAAGAAATTTTAATTAGGGAAGGCATTCCCATTCCAGGCAGGGCGGCCGTAATGGCTGTGACCTTCCGAATTGAATTTGTGGAATTCGTTGCCATGCCAGACTAGGCTCGTTCGGTGTGGTGCTGACCTTCCGGAGCTCTTTGCACTCACACTAAGGTACTGAATGGCTAGATGAGCACAAGCTGAGGGTACCCCTCGAGCTCCAGTGAGGGGAACCAATCTGGCTCGGTCGCTAGTTGGGGATAAATATGAGATATTTATCTGTTATAATAAATAAAGCTGTCGCTGTTCATTTCTCCCAAGAAGTTGTATGGTGTGTTTATAGGGAACGTTTCCTCTAAAGTTCATCAGTTCCTCTATTGGATACAGAACACTGGGATAATTTGGTCTTGCCTAGTATTGACCATTCTTATATTACAGTACTGAAATGTCACGAAGCTAAAATCAATTTGTTGTTGAAATTGCACCAGCTTCAAATGATATGCAAGAAGTATTATGTCAAATATAATTAGTATTCCTATCAGTCTTTCTAAAATCAGTTTATCTAAAATACCTGCTATGTTCCTGCATTCTTTAATAGAAGGTGTTCCTGTATTTACTGCAATACAGTATATTCTTACTTTATGAAAGATATATTGATCTAGGAGACGGTATCATAAACGCCATGCGTTTGTACACACGCTGGCGTGTTATTCACCAGTAGGGTTATTGAAATAGTGAAGGTGATATTGCACCAGTTATGTGTAATGTCTTATTTGCATTAACAGGTAATAACATCTGTTACACCTGTAAATGTATTGGTCTGTTGGAAAGCATATTTTCTCCTTCAACCCATATAGTGCAGCAGGGGTGGCCAACTCCATCCCTCAAGGGCTGCCAATAAATCAGGTGTTAAGGATATCCCTGCTTCAGCACAGGTGGCTCAGTCAATGACAATGTTCCGAACCACCTATGCTGAAGCAGTGATATCCTTAAAACCTGCCCCTGGTGGTGGCCCTTGAGAAATTGAGTTGGACACCCCTGCCATATACCATTCGGATCATTCAGCATTATATTTATCTTCATTCAAGAACAAGCCAAGCCAACATTGATTACATACATATGTAGGCTAACTAACAGCTGGGGATTTCAAGAGGGAAAATGACTGCATCAATTTCCTAACTTTACGGAAATCTTCCTGCAGAGTGTAACCAAGTCTGGTCGCCGACAGCTACTCCTCCCCAAAGCTATGGCTCTGGGGAAGGTTATATCTGTAGCTTGCTCAATTTATTTTCCACTTCATTATGGTGTATGCACTAAACACCAACAATGCACTAACTATGCACTAACACAGAACACCAAAGGGGCTTATGTATCAAGACAATTTTGTAGCAAACCTGGTGCATTTTCATCCCACATTGTAATACCTAAGTATCAAAATACTTTACTCCAATGTTGCCCCATCTACAGGAGGTTGGGACTTGGGGAGTTACACGGTGCACATGTGACTAGTGAGATATATACATTTCTGCACCAGATGGAGACGATTAATCTTAGATATGACTTAACTCGGCTCCAAAAAAATTGAGACAGGCGTCAACGCAAACTTTTAACTACATTGATAAATAGACTCCAAATTCCCTACGACAAATGGGTCTGTAAAACTTGTGACCTTAATTGATAGAGACATAATACAAATGTTTATTATAGTAGGCCTTATAACACATACAGACTATGAAACTCACCAGGAAAAAAAATCTAAGAAAGAATAGATGTTAAAACCAACTGTGTAGTAACCTTTTCATGTTAAAGTAGAAGTCCCCCAGGGATTTCTGGAGAACATACACACAATAATTTGTAAAAAATTGTCAATTGTATATTAATAGTTACAGATCTTGGAATGTCAGTTGAAAACAAGAATTATGTGTATTTCGTGACATTTATTTATGCCGATACAGTTCTTACCTGAATATGTCGATGCATTGTGTTGATAGGTACACACAGGTACACATAAAGTGAACCAACTAGGTGCTCAAGAAGTACTGTATAAATCAGTTGCTGAAAATGGCCAAATTCAATGAATAAATTGTAGGTCTTAGGCAAAGCTCACCAGGTGATGACAGTCTCTCTCAACAATTGGCTCCCCCGGAGCATTATAATCATTATATGGAGGGACTCACCCAGGTGTAGCCATCGATGCCGTGGCTGTAGAAATCTTCCTGTTGCGTAGCACCGCCAACCCTCGAACGACTCATCCGTCGTGATGGGTGGTCTATGACCGGCGGTGAGGTGGTGTGCGGCCAGCCCAGCAACCCGGCGTGCGACCGGAATGATGAGTATGAGCAGGAACACCTCGTAGAGGGAAAGGACGCGATGCACCGCCGTGCAAACAGAACGAAAGCTGGTCACGTGACTCAAAAAAACTTTATTGCAACGAGTGTAGAGCTAACAGATCCTTTGATGCGTTTCAGCCAATTGGCCTTTGTCAAAAAGTGATGTGTTGCTCATAGAATCGGATAGATATAGTGAGTCTAATCTCTAACACCTGTAGCATGCTCATCACCAAGGTGAGAGACAGGTGTAGGGACTGACGCAGGAATATCATGACATATTTAAAAATGTGTGTAAACACAGCGCGCCAGAACTATACCCTGGATAGACTATATGTAATGTAAAAAACATTCACTAATATAACATCATAAGTTTAAATAGGGTCAGTAAACTGGTCGCAATTTAAAAACTAAAACAAGTCACATAAAAATAGATACACTGGTATACAAAAAACCATATATATATAAATGTTATTAATTCAATTACAAAACCCGAATAATGAATAATAGACACAATGGTGAACATGGAGAATAATTTATCCTATGTTAAACCATAATGAACAATAAAAATCAATAAATAAATACATGATCGGGGAATATGCAGGAATAAATAATAATAATGATAAAGTAAACATTCCAATATAAGTCAAATATGTAATCAAAAGGGAAGACAAAGAGGGAAAAAGAGGGGGGGTGGAGAGGGGTGTGGAGGGGGGGGGAAGGAATTGAAAATCAATCGTGAAGAAAATGTTGTAACTCCCAATCTGTATTAAGACCGTGAGGCTGTAAAGTGTTAAGGCAAAATATCCATTCCATTTCTTTTTTATTTAGGCAATTATGCCTGTCCCCACCTCTCATATCCACCGGGATATGATCAATACCAAAATATCTGAAATTCTTCAATCCACCCAATGGGCACCTAGAAAAATGATCAGACACTGGGTGTGTGGTATCATTTTTTCTAATTAACCTAATGTGTTCTGAAATTCTGACATATAGGGGCCTAATAGTCCTACCGACATATTTCAAATGACATCCACAAGTAATAATGTAAACCACATAGCTAGCTTCAGCATATTAACACTTTGAGTACACCTGATAAAGAGACCAGAGAGGTTTTGAAAGCTCCCTACACTGTAATTTCATCTATAAAGCACGCTCACAACCTGAAATGAATTGGTACAGTATATTGGCAAAATGAATATTAAAGTGGGACTGGCTGTACTCATGATCAGAATATATACAGGCACAAATGTTAAAGCTGCAAGCCAGTGAGTTTTTTTTTTTGCTATAGAATTGAAGCAGGGGGGTCTCCAGAGCAGATCCCCATTAGTTTCAGTTCTGAGGACCCCCTGCTTCCAGAGATACTTACCTCCTTAGCAGGGGCCGGTAGCCGCTCTGCTCATCTACCATGGATCACGTAATAGCTTATTTTCAAAGCTCTCTGGCCCTCTGGGCCAGTAGGAAGCTGTGACATCATTGCTGCGCCTTCCTATTGGAACATATAACATTACACAAAGTACAAACTTATTTTTTGTCTCTGGACTGATTTTCCTTTTTGACCAAAAATATTCAGCTCCTAACTCTAACCTTACAAACTGTTTATATTTACAGATCCATAGTTAGACGTCTCTCCAAACAGGTGCAGAACTATAAACAAGCGAGAACCTTTTTACATTTTCTCCTATAATAACGATTGATAATGAAGTATCCTGAGTAAAGAATTACTGTATCCCTTACATTTCAAAGCTATTCTTATTTGAATGCAACATTGCTGTGTTTGGTTCATGATCTGATGAGTAAATTGCCTGAGAGTTCATACAGTATATAAAAGATGTTACTGTAAGAACATTATTTTGGTCAGTGGTTAGAATATGTTTATGCACAGATGCACATCTGTTGGTTGGTAATGCGAAGATAGACAGTGCAGCTTCGGGCAAAAAAGCAAAGACCGCTATTTTATCTAAAGAACAATTTTGGAATATTCTATGGACACATGGGTATTACCAGCAAATACACATTTTAACCCTTGTGGTGCACTAAGGCGTAGCCACTACGTCATGCGGTTTAACCCTACAGGGGCCCCTTGATATGGCTACGTAATGCCCTTTGTGTGCTCATTTTCCAAGACAGATTGGGTTTGGCGCCCTCCATGGTACTCCAGATGTTATCCGACAGGCAGAGTCATGGAAGGGGACGACGACTCCTCTTCCATTCCCAGATTAAAAGTGACACCGCAATCACATGACTGCGTTTGGTCGGAAGGGCGTGGCGTTCTGGGGTCGCACCCAAAGGGTCAAAATTGCAATAAAAATGTACAATTGTTTTTGGTTTAATCATTCATGTTTATAAGATGGTCGTATGGAAGTATAGGTAAGGAAGTAGGGTAAATCTGACAAATAATACAAAATGCAAACTATTGCAGTTGACGTGTTCACAATACAAATTCCAAAGCTGTGTTATAGATGTCATATTTCCATTTTTGTTGAGTTAACATCTAATTTATATACCACAACTGTGTTTGATAAGCAGATACTGTGTAACACAAAAATAAAATAACTAACGCTGTTTTATTATTCCAATGATTACCTTCATCTTAAACGATTTATGAGGGATTTTGCAGTTTTGTGTGACCTTAATTAAGTACAACATCACAACATCTCGCAAGGTGTATAGCAGGTGTCGCACGTGAAAAGCAATCAAAAAATGTGTTTTGATTTTGCATTGTTTAAATCCAATGTGACAAAAATGTCTCGTTATGCAGAACCTCTTCCACACGATGTAAACAAAAAAAGACAAATGTATTTATGCTTCAAAATCCTGTAAATGCAAGAATTGCTATTAATAAATCTAAATACAGTACAAGATGCGTTGGGTATGCATCCACAAATGGCTCTGCACTGGTTACTAGATGATTTAACAAATTAGTCCAATCTGATACACATCGAAGGGGTATATAAGAAACAACTTTCCAGTACGGATAACTCTTTAAGTGCAAACAGAGCTAGCAAAGGAAGACAAGCAAGAGGAAATGAAATAGAGGCAGTTACAGAGCTTGTTAGCAATGTTTTGCTGCTGGCACGCTTCAGGCACATTTAAGACAGTTAAGGTCACATCAACTTAGGAAATAGCAACACTTTGTTCTCTTTTCAATTAAATATCAGAAAGTTTGGGTTATTACGGACTAACTTTACTTCTTGCAAAACTTGCTAAGCTTTTGATCTTTCCCCCCTTGTCATCTACTGTCAAAAAGGGGCCAACCTGAATGTACAAAGTTATGTCTTCTGACTTTTTTTTTTCAATGCGACTCTTCCTTTCTCTTGTAAAAAAAGTGTATGCTAACGAAATAGTTCTCATTGAATAGAACCCCCTGAGCTGCTGTGAAGCCTGAAGTGAGTTCAAAGGCTATGGCCTAAAAAATCCAAATCAAACTGCAGACAAATGTCGGCATTTTATTAAAAATCTGTTTAAGATTATTTTAATTGGTGGTCATCAAAAGTGATACAGACCGTCTACTGACAGTAATACAATCATTTGTGATCAATATTGTACTCATCAAATAATCTGTAAAGATTGGGTTGAAATGACATATTTAATAAACTAGTGATTTGATATGTCTCTAATAGCTTTTGTTTTGAAGACAAATATTGAATATTGTGCATATTTTTTTTCTATTGACAGCAATATACATTGAATCCACTATTCTCCGGAACAAAAATTGCTACCTGGAATGAATATACTGGTAACGTATCCATACTTTGTTCAACCTTTCTCCAACATTTACCATTTGCATCTCATTTTGTATCAACCAGTAATATCTTTATGATGGGTTTTATAAGTGTACCCAACTTCCTGTACCACCAGTTTGTCTCTGTTGGGATACTGTACAGTATATAGGGATATTCTACAATTCCAAACTGCAATTGATTCCTATGTAAACTCTGACATTCTGAGTTGTAATGGGATATTTTGTGTTGCGACTAGGAACAATGAGGCTGACTACATCTGTATTTCTTTCCTACAAAGGCTTTGCTAAAACAAGAAGTATGCTATCTCTTACATGCACTCAGTGTCTGGAAGAATAATTGTATACAAATCCCAGCATCCATCATTCACCGACCTGAGAGTATCCTCATTCTCACATTAGTGTTTCCAAAGTGTGTAGAAGAACTATTAATTCCATCAGCGCTAGTGTAGGATGTTGCAACTTTCGTGTGAGATAAGATCATTGGTGGATACCAAAGCAACATAATGTATTCCAGAACAATACGCATCTCTGCTCTACTTAAACAAGTTAATTGATCATACAGTGCTTTTTAACAGATATAGTTTGAGATTTTTGTACTCTCTTGGTCTGCAGGGTGCGATCAGCACATATATTTGCTGTCATATATTCTCCTGTGTGTATATATTATGATGATGTTTTCAGAAGCTGGTCAGTATAAGGACTTGGTAACACATGCATTATACAGTATGTGTAATGTGACCAACTGTGCATGCGCGATAAGCACTTGCCGACCGCGCATGCGGGATCGGTGCTTGCGCATGTGCGGCCGTCAAGCGCCAATCGCACATGTGCGGCCAGCAAGCACTGATCATGCATGCGCGGCAAGCGCCAATAGAAAACTGGGACAGCGGCCTAAAAACCAGGGAAGTCCCACCTGATCCAGGACGTCCTGTCACCCTGTCACCCTAAGTGTGTGGAGCATGACATTTTGAATAATAGGCAAGGTGAGTGTTTTCTCTCTGTCCTCTACATCTGATTCCCAGAATTGTCTTCAATCTATTGGTAGATCAGCTGGAAGCTGGATCAGGGAATTAGCAAAGTATTGTGTAAATCTCAGCACTATATTATCATACAATATAAATAAACAAAAATAGCTGCAATAGAATATCTTGGTGCTACTTTAATGATACATTTCCAATATTTGTTATTTTTAATTGCCCTCAGAGATAATATGGAGACATACACAATGTGTAATTAAGTGAAAACAATGTTGCTGTTTCCTTGTGTACTTTATTAACCGTGTCATTACCAGAAGCTTCAGCAAGTAGTTACTTAGCAGTGAATGAGTTAACAAGCAATAATGTAGTATACTTGGAATTTCAGCATTCTCCCATAGGGTAGAAAGTCTTTAAGATGCTGTGAATTTACTTGGCTTGTCTGTACCATTTTCTGCATGAATTGCCCTCTTCAGGCATTGTCATTCAGCCCCTCTGCATGTCTGTCCTTGGATTCTCTTTGGGTTCCTGTCATTTCTAATCTCACAGATTCGGAGACTTTGTGTTTCAATTATTTATTTTTTTATTTTTGCATCTCTTAATCCAATAAGCGCTCGAGTCACCTGCCTTTAGGAGTTTGGAATAGTATCTGCTTCATGACCTGTAATACATGAGGGACATGGGAGAAACGACAAGATTAAAAAAAAATCAACTTTTCATGTTTATGGAGGAGAAAGGAATGCAGAGATGCTGAGGTTACAATAAAAGCAGAAAACCTGATATTCTTGTATGGACGAAGAATTCATGTTGTATGGGGGTTATTTAATAAAGTCTCTTGGCTTTGAAACGGGAGCAAAGGTTTATGTAAAATAATTGAACCAAATTTATCAAAGGAAAACGTTCCATTGCTTTCAATAGGATTCTTTTTCTTTGATAAATGTGGCTGTTTTTTTGCACTGTTTTGCCCTACTTGTGAAGCCAGGAGACCTTAGAAGATTGAGGAAGGCGATTATTAGAGATAAAGGTACATTACAAGTGAATAATGTAATGAGATCAGATAATTTGACAATGGAAAAGCGCACAGCACTCTTTGAATGACAAAATATACATGAAATGACCATCAAGCCATCAGACAAGGGAGGCAAAGTTGTTGAATACATCTGATGATCATAAAGGAAATCTAAGACAACTGCTAAATCAAGATGATGTCTAATTAACTTTTGATCCTACAGAGGATATAATGCACTTTCATTGCTCCAAGTGAACTTGGAGCAAGCTCAGAACAACAGAATAATTACTGCAAAAATTACAAAATATTTGTCAGTTACTTATTTTAGCATGCCAACTATTAATAACACACCTAAAGTGCATACGTACATCATTACACAAACCACCAGATCGACCTGCTGTATAGTGGCAGGTATAGGATCCTTACTAGAGCCTACCTGCAACTTTATAGCGACAATACAGACCTTTTGTCCTGAGCATAGCATCATATTTAAGAGATACTACAGACCTGTTATTGCAAATCTATTATTTACAACTGGATCCTGACTGTTATTTAGTCTCATTAGATGTAGAATCAGTCACTATCCAAGCACTGGCTCAGGTATCCCTTTCTACCACTGTATACAACTATATAACGGAGTGGATATAAATGACCTGTGAGTCACCAGTAATAACCAAAATCACTTCTCCTGGAGGGACATTACAGAATGAATATATCACCTCAAGGTCACCTCATTGGAGGAATGCAGGTACAGGTACTCATCAATAATGATCATGATATCGAAATGAGAATGCAAACTTTGTAATCTTACCCACTCCTATAGTCTGAGAGAGTCCAAAGTGGCGTGCCAGCCGTCAATGCAGGAATCCAAAGTAGAGGAGAAAGAGAAAACAGCGCACTGCCCGGGAGTCAGATGGTGAAAAATAAAATCCTATTTATTCAGTACAGAAGAAAAAACACATCACCCCAGAAGGGGAATAGAGTCCTCCTACGCGTTTCGGACAACAAAGTCCTTTATCATGGAGTATGGGGTGTGGGGCAACAGGGATCCCATGTATATCTATAACAGCTTTAATCAATTAATGATGATTTTGGCGCCACACTATTGCGCATGCGCATGACGTCATGGTAGGCGCCACTTCACTTGTCCGTCTAACCACGGGCTATTGTGAGTGGATACCCAGCTCCTCCCCATCAGCGCATGCCCCCCAGCTGGGCTGCTAAAGGCTCCTGTCTGGTAAGCCGATTGACGGCTCGCAGTGCGGCCCCGACCCCCGGGCACCCCTCCCGACGGCCGATTGGTCTAGGGGCGATGCCAGAGTAACAGACAGCTCAGCCGAAATGTCCAACCCCGACGAGAGAGAGAGAGAGAGCTGTTCATAAACAAATGTCACAAACCTCAATGAACTGAAGCAACGTTGTAAAGAACAGTGAGACAAAATTCCTCCACAACGATGTGAGAGACTGATAAAGTTATACAGAAAACGATTACTTCACGTAATTGCTGCTAAAGGTGGTTCTACAAGCTATTGAATCATAAGGTATACTTGGTTTTTCACACATGGCTTCTCCATTTTGGCTTTATATTTGTTAAATAAATCATGACACGGTGTAATATGTCATGTGTTGTTGTTCATCTGAGGTTGTATTTACCTAATTTTAAGACCTGCTAAGGAACAGATGATTGTTATTATGTCCTGATAAGTAAAACCACAGTATGCAACCCACCTCATAAAGTACATACAGTACATGACTAGTGTAGTATTAAAAAGCTACAGTAGTGATTGATTCTCAGAATAGCAAGAATTGTTATGCAGGCACATGTCGAGGAACGAAAAAAATAATAATTTGATCCCCTAACATAACATGCTCACTCAATCCCCATCCCCCCACCTCATATGTATTTCTCTCCCCTGTGTCTCATTCTCATTCTCGGAGACCAAGAAGTGGGAGAGTGTGTATGTGTGTGTGTGTGTATAAATGGGAGAGTGTGAGTGTGTGCAGGGCCGCCAAGAGGGGGGAGAAAGGGCACTGGCGTCCCGGGCCCTGTGGGTAAGGGGGGCCCGGTCGCCGGGCGCCGGTTATTTAAATAAATCTAAAAAAAAAAAAGTTAAAAAAAATACACCCAGTCACTGTAACACACTGTCACTGTCACCCACTGTCACCCACGGTCACACACTGTCACTGTCACCCACAATCACGGTCACCCACCCAGTCACTGTCACCCACCCAGTCACTGTCAAGTGTCACTGTCACCCACCCACCCAGTCACTGTCTCCCACCCACCCAGTCACTGTCTCCCACCCACCCAGTCACTGTCATCTACCCACCCATTCACCACCCACCCAGTCACTGTCATCCACCCAAAGTCATTCTCCCACCCACCGTCATTCAACCCCACCCACCATCATTCAACCCCACCCATCCACCCACCATTACACCCACCCATCCACCCACCCATCCACCGTCATTCAACCCCACCCACAGTCACCCACCCACACACCATCATTCAACCGTCATTCACCCACCGTCATTCAACCATCATTCACCCACCTACTGTCATTCAAAACCGTCATTCATTCACCCACCCACTGTCATTCATTCAACCCACTGTCATTCATTAAACCCATCCACCCATCCACCCACTGTCATTCATTCACACACCAGCCCACCCACTGTCTTTCATTCACACACCAGCCCACCCACTGTCTTTCATTCACACACCAGCCCACCCACTGTTATTCATTCACACACCAGCCCACCCACCGTCATTCATTCACCAGCCCACCCACCGTCATTCATTCACCCACCCACCATCATTCATTTATTCACCCACCCACCCACCGTCATTCAACCGTCATTCACCCACCCACCCACCCACTGTCATTTACCCACCCACCCACCGTCATTCAACCGTCATTCACCCACCCACCCACTGTCATTCCCCCACCCACTGTCATTCCCCCACCAACTGTCATTCACCCACCCACTGTCATTCACCCACCCACTGTCATTCACCCACCGTCATTCACCCACCCACTGTCATTCACCCACCTGTCATTCTACTGTCATTCGCCCACCCAGCCACTGTCATCCACCCAGTCACTGTCATCCACTCACCCACTCACCCACTCACTCACCCACCCAGGCAGGCAGTCACATGTCTTTTGTTGAAAATATAAAAATAAACAGGTTGAATTATAATGTTTTTTTCTGTACCACAATAAGAAAACAGTTAATAAAAGTTGTGCACTAAAAGATATTTTTTCGTGGTAGTTGCGCTATGGGTCTGGGGGGGGTGCGCTATGGGCTCGGGGGTGGGGGGAGCCTGCTCCTTTCATTTGTCCCGGGCCCCATGATTTCTGTTGGAGGCCCTGAGTTTGTGTGTGTGTGTGTGTGTGTGTGTGTGTGTGTGTGTGTGTGTGTGTGTGTGTGTGTGTGTGTGTGTGTGTGTGTGTGTGTGTGTGTGTGTGTATAAGTGGGAGAGAAGATAAGAACAAAGAAAAAGCAGTCACCGTTGCTCAGGAAAAAAGCAAAAAACTGTAAATAAGTCAAGGAGAGATTTGACCCTAAAAAGTATTTAATGGAGCCAACAATGGAATACAGCTACATTACGGGGTACAGGAGACCCCCACCAACTTGTTTCGAGCATAGCTCTTTATCAAGTCACCTTGATAAAGAGCTTCGCTCGAAACGCGTAACGTGGTGTGGCTGTGAGCCAATGAGGAGGGGAGGCTTCGGGAGGAGGGGAGGCTTCGGGGAGCGGGGAGGAGAGTGTGGAGGGAAAGCAGCGTGAGTGCCTGTCTGTGTGTGTGTGTATGTGTGTGCCTGAGTGCGTGAGTGCCTGCCTGTGTGTGTGCATGAGTGCCTGTCTGTGTGTCTGTGTGTGCCTGAGTGTGTGTGTGTCTGAGTGTCAGCGTGTGAGTACGGCAGCCCGCAGCAGCTCCCTCCTGCAGCCCGGGAGCCCGAGCCCGTGGAGGGGGGGTAGCGGGTCCCCACGCCCCCCTTTGCTTAACGCCCCTCCCTCCCACTCCAGCCCCGGCTCCCGCTCCCTATAGACCGCATATCGCGGCCTGTGTCTGTCAGCACCCCGCCTGTCTGCCTAAGGAGGAAAGTGAGAGGGAGAGAGACGGGGGTGACGGGAGGGAGGGGGAGAGAGATGGGGTGAAAGGGGAGGGAGGAGGAGAGACGGGGTGAAAGGGGAGGGAGGGGGAAGAGAGACGGGGGTGACAACAGGGAAGGGGGGTGGGAGAGATGGGGGCAAGGGTTGGGGTTCCCCAGAATTTCAAAATCGAATTCTGGGGTTCCCAACTAAAAAAAGGTTGAAAACCACTGACTTAATATAACTATGTATTTGTCATCATAACTCTATGCCCAGGACATACTTGGAGACGATAGGTAACTCTCACTGTATTACTAACTAGGAAAATATTTTATAAATAAATAATAATAAATAGTCGTTATACTCCCTCCCACTCTACCCCACCACCCCATGTATTTCTCTTCCTCCTCCCCCCCAATTGTCGCACTCCATTTTACTCTACCTCCCTTTCCCCAACCTTCACTCTCCCTCACACAACCCCACACACACTCATTCTCCCCATCCCCTCACACACACACACAAACACAAACACCTCCACTCCATGCAGACCCATATACTGTAATCACAGACACCTCCCTCCCCCCTAAGAATGTTACCGGGGGTTAAAGGGCTGCTATGATCCCATCTGTGCTGCTGATCAGCCACGCAATTGACAGGGAAAAAAGTAGGGGGAGGATTTGCCTGTGTAGTGATGGCCCCGCCCCCGCAACAAGCAGAGAGCTGCAAGCAGCCTCTGTCATCCTGAGCCCAATCTTCAGTGCCAGCCAGAAGGGCCCCTCTGTGTTATCGCTACCCCCCCCCCCCCCCGTCCTCCGGCATTGCAGGGTTTAGCGGCACGTCGGTTGTGCCACTGCTTTCAAAGCTCTCAGGGTCTTGGGGTTCGCAAGCATGTGACATATCAACTACTTGTTGGTCAATGTAAGATATCATACCCTTTAGTCCCTCTCCCTCCTTTGTTACTAATGTACAGTAGCCATGCCATCTGTGGCTACTTGTTTGCTTCCCTCCTGGCAGTAAGCCCTGGTACAGGCAGGCCTTACCAGTAGTTGATTTGGGGTTTCCCCCTCCGAATGGAGTGCCTGGCATTCGGACGCAGAGACGAGCGCCTATGACGTCACTCTAGTTCCCCAATCTACCCGTGTGAGGGATTTCCCCTTACCTCCCCTGACGGAGCACCACCCGAACGGAGTGCCTGGCATTTGGACGCGGTACAGAGAAAGTGATTTTCGGTTGTTATACCCCATACTCTTTTACTGCCTGACCCCCTGGAGAAACAGATGTGGGGAGGTTACGGACGAGCCATTGAAGATCGTGCGCAGTAGTATCGTGCGCAGTAGTTGTGGGTGCGTCTAGTTAAACTGGTTACTATACCTACATGCATTTATATTTTCTTTATTCTGTACATGCATATATTACCCCTTTTTTTTATAAAACATTTAATTTGTAATACTACACTATGAGGGTCCTGCACTTTCTTCTTTGTTTTTGTAGCTGAGAAGTACTGCATTGGGCAGAAACCTGCTTGTTACTGTGCTGTATAGAAGAGATAATAAATTGTTCCTGTTATACCTCCTGCCTGGTGCGTGACCTTACTGGGGGGGAGAGGTAATAGTTCTACCATGGGAGATAACCTTCAGTTCCTGGAGCCTACGGCAGATGGATGCGCTGCACTGCTAAAGAGATATGTAGGGTATTAACCCCAGAAACCTAGTCCTGTGTCCCCACTACCACCGGAGGATGACTCGGCCCTCCTGTTACCAGCAGGTATCATGCACCACACAATCCGTAATGGCCACATCTCCCACCGGGTGGGGGAAACACCGTTGCACTAGTAGATATCTTTCCATCTTTCTGTGATTAAGCCTTTTTGGACTAGACCCACAAGTGAGGAGATGATTGTACACAATAGCAACTTTGTCTTGTTAGACACAGAAGGCATTGTTTAGATTTCTTTGATTTGTAAATGTTGGCCACCCAGCCGGGAATCTACCCCACTATAGCATATATACTGTATATGCCATCTTTATTTTTACTGTACAAAATATTATGCTATATATAGAGGCATATTCTATAAGCTCAGAGATTGCAGAGCCATGCGGTCTGACACGGACAACAATGGGGGCTTCCATGTCCGATCCCACGGATCGTGATCTTGCAGCTTTGAGAATCTACACTATAGTACCGTATCTATCTCTCAGTATTTATACTCACATGCCACCTTATATGTTTAATCACACACAATTACATTATACAGTTCTTTCTGTTCAGAACATGAAATTAACATTGTCCATTGTCCGTAATATTATGAAGGATTGATCAAAGATGATGATTTCCTTGTGAAGAAGAAGGTTCCTTATGTTTGTAATCGTGCATTTCCTCTTATTCAATATCAAATTAAATACCGAAAACAGATGTCCTGACAGTTCACTTATTTTTTGTAAGGCAAATAACAATTAGCTTCCTCTACAGGTACAGGCCAAACTAAAACATACTATGGATGGAGAACGTTGCATTCTTAATCACTCGGTGGTATTCTTGCTTTGTTCATCCTTTACGTGCTGACGTATCTACAGTACTCTAAAAAACAGATTTGTATAGTACAGTAAATCCTAGTTATTAATTTTACCTATGCATGGCCTCTTAGCATGAAAAACTAATACAATGAAACAATCCTTGGAAAAGTCTGGGTACAAAGCCTATAGTACTCTTATCTGGGGCTTGGAGAGACTTCATTTTGTACCCAAAATGTATTATAAACAAACATTTGTTGTAAATTTCCTACAAATCAATTATTTCCATTAAAGGTATTTTTCTTATATTACACAGTTTTTCTCAGTTCAGTCTGAATAGAGACTGGGGAAACAAAAGGGATTTTAACAGACAACATGGATTCCGAATCACTTGAATTCCATTTCCAAGAACCAGATACATTGAAGAGTAGTGATCCATTCCAGACATATTGTACATTGTAAGCAGCACTGAATTAGCTCAGTTGGCAGATACATCTGGATTTTTTCCAGACTAGCCCATATCTTATTCAGAGAGCAATTCTGAAAGCGATTTGGCTTGGCATGCTGCATCATCTGGGAGGGAAAATAAATCTATCAATGCAAATATATGCCAGGAGAAGAAAGAATGTTTGCAAATCACAAAATAAGATAAACGCTAAAAACAATTAGATTGGTTTAAACCACGGCTCAAAAGATGGTTTTAAATGAAAAATGACACTCCTGTAAAAGCTATTACAAGCAAACTGCCTGTAGGTTATAATATTATGGAGTACAATACAACTTTATACTAAGTTTTAGTAAGATTTAGCCTTCCTATACTGTATGCGTCTCTGATTCCACCTTCTGTAACATGCACGTTCCAATGAATAAAGTCCTCTCCTGTAGTGGAGTAATCATTACAATTCATTGTGTCATTGTTACTAGCAGTAGTAAAATAACAATTACCCGTTATTTTAAATGCAGGTGAAAATTGGATGTAGAGAAGCTATTAACCCTGATTTGTATGTGTATTAGAGAACGTACATCCTGGGTTAATAGCTTTCCTGCACTTTCAGCAGAGGCCCAAACATTTAAGGGTACCTAACACCTTATTTAGAGCATTCCTTGTAATGTGGAGTTCTTGTAGCTGGGTTGATCTTCGAAGAAAAGGTGGATTATTTTCAACCTGTTGTATATTTGGTTTGTTGTATATCATTGTTTCCCTGGCCCACAATATGTTGCATTCCATTGTTCAGCCTTGCAAAACAAATTTATCATTTCCCAGATGTCAAAATAACTGGTATGGTCTACATGAGTATATTCTTTCCCCTAAAGGTGCCGTCACTTCTAGGTCCAAAGCTAACTAATGAGGGTGACACTTTTAAGTGGCTATATCTGGATGATTGATTCCTTACAAAAGCTATTGAGACCTGAAAATGTTTGAGAATCTTTTTTAACGTTAGTTTGTGGACAGAGTAAGCTGTAACTTGGGAGATGTTTGCCTTGCTTTAGCTCAGGGCGCTCAAATCCAGTCCTCAAAACACTCCAACAGGTCAGGTTTTAAGGATATCCTAGCTTCAGTGAATGATTGAGCCACCTGTGCTGAAGCTGGGATATCCTTAAAACCTGACCTGTTGGGAGGGTCTTGAGGACTGGAGTTGAGCACCCCTGCTTTAGATAACCCTTTGGTTTGGTATTGAACATTAACAGCATTTCGATGCCAGAGGAAAAGTTCACCTCCACTTCTACCTTGGTCCTTTTTAATGGACCCCCTGGGAGATATGTATGTGACTAGTTACCTGTGGCTCACAGGAGGCCTGAACCTCTGCTGCTGGGAGCCTGGGGTGTACCTGATCTGTCTGGTGACAGCACTTCCACCTGCGCGGGATCTTAACAGTGTTGGATAACCCCATACTTGACACTATGTAAGTAATACACACTATTATGATATAACAAGTTTACTGAACACATAAGAAGAGTAATAACAGAACGACTCAGGCCTCACAGGGCCGTGCCCCCAACACCGTGTCCACACCCCGGTGGGGTTTACCCCAAAGTACTGAGGTGCCCCATGGCACCCAACCACCCTGGTGTACACAGAGTCAACCTACTGTAAGGATTCAGGAGTCACGCCGCTCACAGCGTGCTCCTCACTCACCTGCAGCCCTGCCAGGGTCTCCCGCGGCTCACACAGATTCCTCCTCTTGCAGAGAATTTAGAGAGGGGTTTCATCCGAAAGTCTTCTTCTCCAGTCGGAGCAGGCTTCTTTTTCGTCAAAAAGAAGGACGGTTCTCTTCGTCCATTCATAGACTATAGGGGTTTGAATAACATCACACGCAAGAACCGCTACCCACTGCCCTTGATACCGGAACTCTTCGACCGTCTTCAGGGAGCAACTATCTTTTCTAAATTGGATTTAAGAGGTGCCTACAATTTAGTAAGGATACGTGAGGGGGACGAGTGGAAGACTGCTTTTAACACCCATGACGGCCACTATGAATACCTGGTCATGCCGTTCGGTCTGTGCAACGCACCAGCAGTCTTTCAGGATTTCGTCAATGAGATTTTTCGGGACATTCTGAACAAATTTCTTATCGTCTACCTAGATGACATCCTAATCTTTTCTAAATCCACTCAAGAACACATCAAACACGTTCAACAGGTGCTGTTACGCCTCCGGGAGAACCATCTCTTTGCGAAATTGGAAAAATGTCAGTTCCATCTCAAGTCTGTGGCATTTTTGGGATACGTTATCTCTGACACCGGATTTAATATGGATCCAGAGAAACTTAAAGTTATTTTGGACTGGCCCCGTCCAACCACCCTCAAAGCCGTGCAACACTTTCTAGGTTTTGCAAACTATTATCGGCGCTTCATTCGCAATTTTTCTTCTACGGTATCTCCCATAACTGCTCTCACGAAGAAGGGTGCAGATCCCTCATCATGGTCTGAGGCCGCCATACGGGCATTTAATCTTCTGAAAAAGGCTTTTGTGTCTGCCCCTATCCTCACCCACCCAGATCCTAAACTTCCATTTACCGTGGAGGTAGATGCCTCTGACATCGGGGCTGGGGCTGTTTTGTCCCAAAGGACATCTCCCTTAGCCAGACTACACCCATGTGCCTTCTTCTCGAAGAAATTTTCGTCCGCAGAACGGAATTACGAAGTCGGGAACCGGGAGCTTTTGGCGATCAAGTTGGCATTAGAAGAGTGGAGACACTTCTTAGAAGGTACGGAGACACCCATAACCATACTCACAGACCATAAGAACCTTCTCTACCTAGAAGGGGCACGTCGTTTGAGCTCTCGGCAAGCCCGCTGGGCATTATTTTTTTCACAATTTAATTTTCTCATCTCCTTCATTCCTGGCTCCAAGAATCTAAAGGCGGACGCCCTGTCTTGACAGTTCCTTGCAGAGGACAAGTCTGAAGAGCAGCTAGAGATGATTATTCCCTCTAGATGTATCCTGTCCGCCAACTCCTTTGATATTATGGACAAGATTCAATCCGAGCAATCACAGACTCCGATGGGGCTCAAGGTTCCGGAGGGAAGACTCTACACGGCACCCCAACACCGCAAAAGGGTTCTCGAGTGGTGCCATTCCTCTAAATCGGCAGGACATCCAGGGATACGGAAAACCAACGACCTTGTTCAACGTACCTTCTGGTGGCCAGGGAGGGCTAAGGATGTGGAGGAGTTTGTCAAAGCGTGTGGCACTTGCGCTCGCAACAAAGTACCCCGGGTCAGACCAGCAGGTCTTCTTCTTCCTTTACCCATTCCAGTCCATCCCTGGAACCATATTTCTATGGACTTCATTGTAGAGCTTCCAGACTCCAAAGGGAAGAATACGATTCTTGTGGTCATTGATCGTTTTTCCAAACAGACGCACCTTGTTCCCTTGAGGGGTCTTCCGAATTCCTCCAGGCTTGCGGATGTTTTCATCCAGGAGATTTTTCGTCTTCACGGAGTTCCTGCAACCATCGTCTCTGATCGTGGGTCTCAATTTGTGTCAAGATTTTGGCGAGCCTTTTCCCGAAAATTGGGGATTTCACTTCAATTCTCCTCAGGATACCATCCACAGACCAATGGGCAGACGGAGAGGGCCAACCAAATCCTGGAACAATACCTTCGGTGTTTTATAACCGATACACAGGATGACTGGGTGGATCTGCTTCCTTGGGCTGAGTTTGCTCTTAACTCCCTTCGCAATGACTCCACTCAAGAATCTCCCTTCTTCATAAATTGTGGCTTTCACCCTTCCCGTCTACCCTTCTCCCCTCTATCCTCAGGAGTACCAGCGGTGGACAAGCACATCTCCCGGCTGAAAGACTTATGGACGAGGATTCAGGAGAACTTAAAGGTGGCCACAGGGAGACAGAAACTCCAGGCAGATCGCCTTCGACGCCAAGTGCCGGAGTTCGCCCCAGGAGACAAGGTGTGGCTTTCATCCAGGAATATCCGACTAAAGGTTCCTACCATGAAGCTAGCTCCCAAGTTCCTCTGTCCCTTTCCCGTGGTTAGGAGGATTAATCCTGTGGCTTATCATCTACGCCTTCCACCCTCGATGAAGATACCTTCGGTCTTCCATGTGTCTTTGCTTAAACCAGCATTTCAGAGTCCTCGCTTTTCCAAAAATACTTCTCCTCCACTTCCTCTTATGATTCAAGGTCAACAGGAGTACGAGGTCCAGTCTATCCTGGATTCTAGGATTTCCAGAGGAGAAGTACAATACCTGGTCCACTGGAGGGGGTTCGGACCAGAGTTCCCCACCGGGATCTTCACGCACCTCGACTCCTCCAGGCTTTTCATCGTAGAAATCCCTCCAAGCCATGTCATGGACGCCCGGAGGTCGCCCCTGAAGGGGGGGGAGGTACTGTAAGGATTCAGGAGTCACGCCGCTCGCGGCGTGCTCCTCACTCACCTGCAGCCTTGCCAGGGTCTCCCGCGGCTCACACGGATTCCTGCTCTAAGACGTCGAGCTCTGTTTCCCCTGTGCGCGCGCGCACGTCAGTTCCCTTCTTCTGCCCTTGGTTCAGGGCGTGTGCCCGCGCATGCATCCACAGGCGCAGCCACACGGAGGCGCGGCCACACAGAGGCGCACCAGCCTCTTAAAGGCACAGTACCCTTTTCCAATGCTGCAATTCAATACACCAATTCTTCTAGGATCTATAGCTCCTCCTCCAGGAACTCATCTGACCTATCCCTGTCTCAGCCTGGCCCATTCACACCCCCCCACCTTGCTACTCTGCCATTAGACCCTCTTGCCTATATATACCCTGCAGTTTCATTAACTCGTCGGCTGAGCATAGAACCAGTTGTTCTCATCACTCTCTGCCTCCCTAGTCCTGTCTTGTCCTATCTTGTTTTGCAGTCTTCCTCGTGTACCGAACCGGCTTCCGCTACGTCTACCCGCACCTCTGGCATCCCGAACTCGGCATCCGGCAACACGACTCTCCGTACCTCTGGCTTCCGATCTCGGCAAACGGTAAACGACAACGTCCCTCTCTCTAACCCTGGACTTGGCAAACAGCACTGTCTACCATCCGTACCTCTCCTGCCCCAATCCGGACTTCCAGACCACTCTACTCTCAAGACGTGCCCTCGTGGCTGTGGGTGGCATTATATCCTATCCCACCTCAGCACCGCGGTCCCATCTTGTTTGTGGTGAGCACGCCCTGACACCTACCCAAAGTGTGTGTGACAGCGCTGCCCACACTCGCATGTTATTGTTGGTGCACTTGTAGGTGGGGATATCTGCCAGGTGATCCGGCACCTGGTATCACCAACAGAAGAGAACCGGCCATCCCACGGTGTCATTGTCAGCGAAGGCGTCCGCCTCCACGTGAGGTGGTATCCGGCAGGAGTATCCCACCATGAAGATAGTCTCTGTGCCTTGTGGTGTTCTGGCCCCAGACCACAGGCTGCAACTGCTGCACGGCGATCTGCTGTATCTTTGACACTAATGATGCTAAGCGGGGCATTGTCCCTGTCTAAGGGGCCAATCCCTATAGAAGCCACAAGCTTTGTGGGAGTCGGGGCCTAGCTGGGCCTAACATGAAGTCTCCGCGTTGTGCAGGCGCCTACTTACACCCTGCACCTACACCCTTACCCTCTGATGTCACAGCTCCGACTGGCGTGGTTTGCAGCTCGCCAAATGTATCTATCTACTTGCAGGAGATTCTGCACACCCTATTGGTTGAACCGGCCTATGTGCTTTCTGCCCCTGTGCATTGTGGGGCTTGTAGTGCCCGTGGAGCAATGGGTGTAATGGCCGCCGTACAGGGGAACTGCTCTGAGCATGCGCAAAGTGCCGTATGCGCGTGCGCCATTCCCAACATGGCGCCCCCCATTGTCGAGTGCGCTGCGGACCTCCCAGCGACTCGCTCGCCTGTCGCAACCTCCCCAGCCAGACGCCCTCCTCCCCGCTGCATCAGAGGTAAGGGGAAGCCCTGTGGAGCCAAGATGGAGACCTGACTACACTTGCAAAAAGGAAGACATACTTTCTTTCAAAGTGACTTTTCAGCTAGCAAGTCAGCAACTTTGAGTTGTTTACAAGACAATAAAAATAGCAAACACTGAAGAGCATATTGAGATGTTTCCCTCCAGTCTCTAAACATTCATGTAGAGCATAAACTGAAGATAATCATGTCCATTTTTGTCCCAGAAATGTCCTCTCGCTGTACTGCAGTGCACAGTTTATACAGACAAGCCTTGGGAAAGAAAATACAGTCAATACTTTTTTGAATGCAAGAAAACTGTTTATCGTACAGCATGTTTCAATAATAAACTGTGTCTAGAGCATGTACTCACTCCTAAATTCAGGGCCGGATTAAGACTTTCAGAGGCCCTAAGCATGGAAAAGATTACAGCGCCCCCCATATGTAATCTAAAATATAAACAATACTAAACCTTAAAATAAAATTGTATTTTTCAAAACGACATAAAACTTACATGTACATGAATGCTGAAATTAAAATAGCTTTTTTTTTACGATTTAAATAAAAACTGCTTAATTTTTGATTTACCAAAAATGTATTCTGAACGCATAAATATTTGGCATTACTGCCATTATTTCTTTTAAGTTACTAATAAAACAGTATAATGCTTACATTTGCTTTGAAAATAATTGCAGTCTTGAAAATTAGACAAGTTTTGTACATTCGAAATACTGAATTTTGGAACAAATTTGAAACAAATTCTTAGTATAAGGATTCTAATCTTTCTATGGCTCGTGTCGCCCAAAACCATACCCAAATGCGATCAAGCGAGAAATGTGAGGGTTACGCAAAGCCATGCATTGGCCGCGTAGTAGGGATGCATTGGCAGCGTAGTAGGGATGCATTGGCCACGTAGTAGGGGCTGCATTGGCCGCGTAGTAGGGATGCATTGGCCGCGTAGTAGGGATGCATTGGCCGCATAGTAGGGATGCAGCAACAAGCCATAGAGGACTAACATATCAAATGTCGTGTCAGTCCTGACATTTAACAGTGAAAAAAAGAAGAAAGATAAGAGCGCAAAACACATAGTGTACCCTGTAAGTTTAATAGGACAATGAAATGGTTAAAAACACTCACAAACATCTGCCATAAGTGTGCACCAAAAAAAGATAATGAATCGTCTGTGCTGTCCCACTCCAATGCCAACCGCAGCGTCAGTTCCAGTACCCCCCTCTCCACGATCGGATCAATGCCACTTCCGCGTTCGCGTCACATGGATAGAGACGTCAGTCCGTTGTGTGTTGGTCACATCACTTGGGGATTGGCTAAGAGCTCTGCAATCCCCAAGCGACGTGACCAACGCACAACTATGTGTTTTGTGCTCTCTCTTTCTTTTTTTTTCTGTAGTTTTGTTTGGGACCCATGGGTTGGACCCAGTGAAGAGGGCATCATCACTTACCTGTGATTGGTTATTGCCATTGGATTGTGTATACAGTATATACATTGGATTGTAATTATCAGGGCTCCATATATACTGTTGATGTAAGATTATTAATTATTTTTTATTAATCAACAAGTATTGACAGTGATTTGAGCGCTAGCTGTGTATCAACTCATTCATATAAAATTATTTATTCTTATTGTGAATTACTACCTGTTGTCTTATAGCGATCAATTTTAAATGTAACTAACAGTGACAATGAGAATGATATTAGAAATGGCAGATGTGACCTACAAATCAACTCGTACAAATTTTCTACATTTTGCACTTAATACTCGTTTAAAAAATGCTCAACTTTTTTTTGCATGATTGGCCAAATTTGTACACAAAGGGCCAATGTTACCACAGTTTTTGGTGTAAATAATCTATAAGGGGAAAAAAAAAACGAATCAAATATATATAATTCAGAAAAAAATATATAAATAATTAAACACATTTATTGCAACACATGAAAGATCTGATTTCCTAACATTATTTTGATCTACGTTAGTAGTACACCCCTTGGTTTAGGTGGGGAGAAGCTATAAAAGAGAACAGAAAAATGGGGAAAGTGGAGTGTAAGAAAATTAATTTTTCCGCTGGTGACTACATCAATGCTTTTTTTGAAATATCAAATTCTTAAAAAAATTAATTCGAATTTGTTGGGGGGACCCTGCTTTGCTGGTACCCTGAGCAAGTGCTGAGTCTGTCTATTGGGTAATCCGACTCTGCTCCTTATACTAACGTTTTCACCAATGTACATTTTTACTCATGTCAGAGCTGAAAGAAGCAAGTAATATTTCCAGGCAGGGTAGAAAGCAAGCAAAGCAAGTATTAGACAACCTCACACTGATGATACCCATGAAGGTTGAAACATGTCTGTGAGTGTTTTGACTTGCTTTGCTAATCCCATGCTGTACTTAAAAGCTGTGTGAACGGCGCTGCATTTGCTTAAATGGGCTCCATGTGTATGGATATTCCAGGCAAAAGGTGACACATTGTGTGCTCATTTGCATGTCATTTCCCAGAATCCCTTGCTGCAGTGGGAGCACTGTATGCTAGGTGATAATGGCTGAAAGGCAGGGTTGCAGACCTAGAGTAATTACATTTTATATATATATATACATTTATTTCTAGTCTAGCTATGTATATACAGTATATTATAGTATTTAAATGTTTATTCTGTAATATTACGTTTAATATGATTTATGTTATCCATGTTTGGTTTTAGGTTAAGTAGGTTTATGTTATAATAGATTGTATAGGTTTTGTAGTAATATAATTCTATTTATTGGATTCAAACTTGTCAGACATTTTTCATGGGGGCCACAGTAGTCCCCCAAAAAAGTTATATCACATTATGTCTTTAATATTATGATGCTTTTTTAATTAACTCAGTACGTATGTATGTATATATATTAACAAAAGAAAAGAAGAACTGCTGCGCTAGCTTGGAATCCTGGACAAATACAGTAGAGGAATCCACAATAAAATTGTTATTTAACCAAGTAACCAGTTTAAACTAATTAATATAACAGTATGCAAAAATGGACTGACAAACAAAACAACAACATAAACACAGACAAGGACTGAACGAGGGAAGGGAGGCGGAGGGAGGGGAAAAGGAAAGGAAAGAAAAGGGGAAATGGATGAATAGTGCCCCAAAGAGATGAACGGAAGTGTCTGCAACCAGCTGCTGGGTGTCGCTGCCGGTCCTCAGGATCAACCAACTTCCTCTCAATCTATAAAACAAAAAGGGGACAGCGCGGCTCCCATAGCATAATACTGTTTTTAATAAAGATATATGCTGGTGAATTAAGAACACTTACAATGAATATGTTAATAGAAAGCAGTGGTTAAAAAGTTTGAGCATCACCCGTAGGACCCTCCGTGTGTGGATCCGTGGTGGTAAATCAATCCGGCTCCTGCTGTGGACGTCAGGGAAATGCGCCCGCACAATCTCCTCCTGGTGCTCAGATCCCGCGAGAGTTGGCAACCAGGGACGCGACTAGATATCGGCACGGCAGACTCTGCTCAGATTGCTGATAGTATAGGGATACCACAACGGACGGGCTCCAGAGTATACCGGATGATTGCCCAAAGTACTCAGATGAATAAATGTACAGTTTAAAGTCTAGTACGACACCTTCCCTACACGTTTCATCGCTGCTTGCGACTTCCTCGGGAATGTTATGTTATAATAGATTGTATAGGTTTTGTAGTAATATAATTCTATTTATTGGTTTCAAACTTGTCAGATATTTTTCATGGGGGCCACAGTAGTCCCCCAAAAAAGTTATATCACATTATGTCTTTAATATTATGATGCTTTTTTAATTAACTCAGTATGTATATATAATATATATATATATATATATATATATATATATATATATTTTTTTTTTTTTAATATTGGTTTATTGTTTGTAAACATTTTTGGTACCCCTGCCTCATACATATTTATATGCTAATTTTTCGTATTTCAGTTCAATATTAAAGTATATTCCTTTAAATTCTATCAATTACATGTTGAGGCAGAGGTATATAAATGATAGTCTCACAAACCACACCCCTGATGAAGAGGCACACGCCTTGAAATGTGTAGGGTGGTTCTGGTTGGTAAGGACACTGTGTGGGAGTATCAGAGGCAGGCTCTGTGGAAGAAGGAGAACTCAAGGAGACATTGATCGACTAACATCATCCCCCCCTGCTCCTCCCGATCTGCTCGTGGTGCCGGAGCTCTGGGGCCAGTGACGTCATTACGTGGGAACATAGTGACGCAATAACACAGCGACGCAGCGCCCCACATGGTGCGGAAGCACTCTGCACTTGGAGGAACCTGTACCAGCAGGGCAGCCTGACGGACGCATCAGTGGAGGTGGAGAGGATCACACAGATGTACCCTATGCTGAGATACCCCAAGAGTATTCACATTCAATTACATACATACATAAAGACATACAATTCAGTGCTCTCATTGCACTGACGTTTTGTAAGTGCAATTTTATCTTTTCTTGCCAAGTAAAACTAACATACTACACTATGAGGTGTGCTCTTTGTTCCTGTTTTTCTCTACTCAGACCTGTCTAAGACATGTGAATGTGCTCACAAGTGCTATTATTTTTTGGATATATATTTGTGTGTGTGTGTATTTGCTGGTTACAATAAAAGTGGAACCTTTCCTCCCCCACTTTACTTTACTTATCAAACACATTGGTGAAAGATGAGGACAGCAAACAGAACGTGATAACCCACCCTTGCAGTGGAATTGATTCTTTGTGTCATGTTTCATACACAACCTTTTGCTTCTCCCGTTTCTCTTCCACGAAGCCTACAAACTTCAGCCCCATGCTGGTTCATCTACATTTTGCTTGGTTGAGTAGAAACATTTGCGAAATGTAAAACCATCTCTTTCTTTACAAAATAGGCATGTAAAGATGTTAGTTGAAAACTTAATTGCATCCACGCAATGTCACTGAACACTGAACCTGCTGTTTTCAATGTATATTTGTAATTTACTTTGTTATTCGGCATTGTTTTTCTAAATGAATTGTATTGTTCTTGCAATGGGAGCAAACCGCCATCAGGACCACATTGCAAATGAGGCGTGAAATCCCTGGTGATTATTGTGGATAAATGCCTTGATTACAGAAATATGCAGATGGTGATCAATGGCCCAAATCGTCTTATTTTGTTACAGCAATATTTTTTTTAATTTAATGTTGCTATGTTGCATTTTAACTGTTTGCTAAATGCTTACAGCTTGGCTACCATACTAGTCTTGTGTAATCTCTTACTGATCATGCTAATTTAAGCATATGTTGTGTGTCAATGAAGCTGTATTGTGATTATGATGCACATAACTTTAAGCAATATACCATCCTGTCTTTTTGTACCTGCGTCCAAAAAAAATATGCATTTTCAAATTTGATGCATTTCACACATTTCTTAAATTGGCAACGTTAATGTACGGTAGTGCCGTCCTTTCAACTGCTTAAACAAGTTACTCCGTAAAATTTAAAATAAATGAAAGAGAACTGGACGATCAACACTATTTGCAACTTGAAAAGGAGAACAAAGTGCGGTGGAGCGCATTTGAAAGAGACAAGACAATCGGTGACACAAGGGTGCAGAAATAAAAAAAAAGTGGCAGTTAGGGTTGCCAGGTGGTTTCTCCATAAATACTGGACACAAGGGTGAAAGGTGCGACACGCTTGAGAAAAACACACACCTCCACTCCATGCTGTTTCCTCCTCTCTTTAGCACCACCCCCAGGCTCCTGACATCTCCTCCTAGTTGGCTGCATTACCCAGCAGCAGCCAATCAGGATGCAGGAAGTTTCCAGCCCCTTGGCAATAGCCCTGCTCTCTCCCTGCTCGGGGAAATCCTGCGGTCCCCAAAAGACGGTTTGGTCACTATGTCCAGAAAGGTAATACCGGTATACACGTACATGTCCAGTATTACCTCTCATTTTTTACTGGACAGTGTCCAAATATAAGACAGTCCAGTTCAATACAGGACACCTGGCATCCTTGGCAGTGGGTCTGACATACTGTTTCAGACGTAGGCTGATTCAAGATGGAGCCGTCTCCCCCTTGTTGACCTATGCTACATCTGTAATTACTCTTTTGTTTGCTATTCTCACAGTTTGATTATATAGTAAAGGGGTGGCCAACTCCAGTCCCCAAGGGCCACCTACATGTCCGGTAAATCCTAGCTTCAGCACAGTCAAAGACTCTGAGCCACCTGTGCTGAAGCAGGGACTGATTGGACCATCTGTGCTGAAGCAGGGATGGATTGAGCCACCTGTGCTGAAGCAGGGACTGATTGAGCCACCTGTGCTGAAGTAGGGATATCCTGAAAACCTGACCTGCTGGTGGCCTTTGGGGGCTGGAGTTGGCCACTCCTGATATGGTATATACAGTATTTTTCTTTTCCTCGTGTTTTCATATTGCAGCCTGAATTGAATGTACTGTATATTACAATTCCACACCACTACATACAGTCAGTTCTAATAAATAATTCTAATTTGCCTGTAAGCACATTCTTGGATGACTGATTCATTTGCAGATCATTTTTGAGATGCACTTGTAATAGTTTGACACAATTTATCAAATCCTTTTGTGGCATTAGCCTACAAATTAATGTTTTTCCCATATTTATATGTATTATTCAAGTCACCGTCGAAATATAAATGGTGCAACTATACTCCTTTTTAGAAAGTTGTCTTCAATGGTAACAGGGAAAATAAGGTGATTTTTACATTGATGATGCAACATATATAAAAATGATGCATTTTTCACATACAGAAACATGCAGTGTTTTTTTGTGCTGTATTATAATACTATTCACTACAGTATTTTGTTTAAAGCTGCAGACCCAGCAATATCCTACATGTGTTTTTTTTTATAAATCAGTTCTCTACATTGAGAAAATACTTTTTTTTTAAACCACTCTGAATTACATTTTTAATGTATTATAATGTAACAGGCCTTTTTTGTTTCTATAGCAACCATTTACAAAGTCACATACACTGAGTCAATACTCCTCTGCAGCCATTTAATGAACCCCCAAGGTGAATCTTTGCCGATCGATCACAGGAGAACGGATCTATCGACAACTTAGCTAATTACTTATCATTGTGTGGATTGTATTGATGCACATATTAAAGAGTGGGAAACGGCAGCTTGCACTGTTGCTTAAAATACAGTAAGTGGCTTTTTTTTTTCTCCATATGAGGCATATTAATATACCCATACACCGTGGTCGAGCCTCACCTGCTTTCAGGGATCATTTTTAAACTGCATCATAATATTCAACTTTAGTCTGAAAATGTCTAAGGATCTAAATTTAGTTCAAATTAGTGACAAATTAATATGAACATTCATCTGAGTTTAACTAGGCAACCTGATTGTCTTAATGGGATATTCATGTGGGGATGTGAATTATCTCAGGATTTACTCTATTGATTTGATCAAATATTTACATTATTTATAAATAATGGCTGTGGGTGTGAGATCCACATAAATAATGAAATACGTGATGGATTTTATACTAATGTTAGGCATGACTATTTAAATATCAGATAAATATTGCATCAATTAAAAAGCGATGGAGGATTTGCTCAGTGCTAATGTCACTGCCTCTGAGCAGATGCACCCTGTTCAAATTCCAGTGCCCGCTGTCCTTGTGACCTTGGGCAAGTCACTTTAAATCCCTGTGCCTCAGACACACCATTTCTTTGGAAGATCTACCAGGCAGGGGTTTATTTGTGCTTGCACACATGCAATGTACAGCTCTGCATACATTGTCAGTGCTATGTAAGAAAAATATTATTTAAAAGTATTATTATAAAGCATTATTATTATTTAACCTATTTATTGCCAGAAGGTCCTACCACCTTCGTGGCTATGGACAGTCCAGCACTGATGGATCATGTGGGGATCATGTGGCCGTCTTTTGAGTGATCCCGTGATCCCTTCAGACTGCCAGTCCTTCATTGTAGGTTACGAACAGCCCCTAAAAAGCGAACAAATGACTATTTTATATATTGTACAGCATATATCATACAGAACTCTAGGTTTACGTAATTGCAAAGGTTAAAGATGAAGGGGTTAAAATGCAGCTAAGCCTCTGCCTATAGTATTAAGATGATCAATTTTAGCTGTGAAAAATGTTGATGAAACAATTTCAATTATTTCAGTATAGTTGTTGTCGAAGAATATAAATAGATCAAGAGTTCTTATGTGGATTTATTATCAAGGATAGGAAGTCACACATGAGCTATACCCACTGGGGATGAAGCGAGTGAATTGTGTGCATGGTAATATTAGGGGGTAGCTAAGTGTTAATGAAGTGGATGCACAAGGCCACCAGTTTGACCAATAACCATTGTTGTCTTGAATATTAGTCATTGTTCAGATCTATTGGATGTACATCAGCATGTAGCGGCTTAATATTTGCAGTCCTTGATACTGGGTGGCCAACTCCAGTCCTCTAGAACAGTTTTGACTCTTGCTGCACAGTGCTCATCATTAGCCTCGCTGATTTCGTCCACCAGACGCTTTGCCATCCTACAGTTTAAAGGAATAGAGAAGAATAAAAGCAGAAAGAAAAAAAAAACATTTTATATTTTCTTCTCAAAGTATTTGTACAGTAATTGCTTGGGCCTAAAAGAAAACAAGTTAACAAAAACATGCTTTTTGATATGAAGAACTTTTTAAAGTAATACAGTAATAGAAGAATTATATATTTTTTTATATTTTCTTCTCAAAGTGCAGTCATACAGTAATTGTTTGGGTCTAAAAAAATTGCAAAGAAAACATCCAGTCCAAACATCCAAGTTTATTCACATAGGAGAGTGCACTGTAAGGGGTTCTTTGGTGGAGATATACTGCAGTCTCTGTGGCTAGTACTCCACCCTTTTCTCTTTCAAATTGGCATTATCAACCCTAGTGCACCCCTATTTGTGGTAATAGGCAGAGCGGGTTGTGTTCACAGTTATGTTCACAAAGAAAACATGTAAACAAAAACATGCTTTTTGATATGCAAGAAGCTTTTTGAGTAATACAGTAATTGCAGAAAGAAACCAAAAATACTTATTCTGTTGTGACTGGGGGACTCCGCTTTACACTTTTTGTCTGACCATGGGCATGATAGCTGTAAGTGCTTGGTGCTAAATCGAGGCCCAAATTCAGTAACCAGCATTTGATCTAAAAAATTCTGCGTCCTTTCTTGTACATTTCCTGTATTCTCATGCTGAGATCCTGTGAAATAACTTTCTTTGGCATCACTGCTTTAGAAAATAAATCAAGCACAGAGGAATGTATATTCAATGTGCACTGAATCAACAGAAGTGATGGTATATTTATAATGTAATGGACCTCACTTGATAGATTAAGTACTGTATACTCCCACTTTTAACACCTGCAGCTCGTGCCCATGCCCGCCAAAAAATTCAAGTAGGGACACAGTGCATAAAATGTGACACAAATTGCATAGCCTCCCACACGCTGATCTCTATATGAACGAGCTCTTGAACAGATACTGTATCGTGCATTCTTCTAAATGCTACCATGGATCAACCCCAATTCTACGGACACATGAACCTGCTTTCTTCTGCTGTTCGGACCACGAGAAAGTGAAAGTCGGAAGCAGATTTCAAGCCAAAGCCAGAGACAAGGTTCCGAAGGCTCCCAAGACAACGAACCCTGGCCCTTATTATGTGAAGAAGAAAATGGCCAAAAGCCACAAGGATCAACTTGTTTGGTCAGGCACCAGAAGTGCCCCTGCACCCGCCGAAGCAGAATCTGACGTCCCGGACTTTTCACTGCCATCGCCCACTGACACGATTCCAAAACTTCCGCTCGCTCTGACACTTTGTCCACAAATGCTCGTCCAGAATCCCCCAGCTCACCTGCTCCAGCAACAATCCACGCCGATGCTCGTCTGGAAACCCTCAGCTCACCTGGGTTTCCTGCACCCAGCCACGCCGATGTAAGTCCCGAAGCCCCCAGCCGGCCTCCTCCAGCATTCAGCCATACAGATGTTTGTCCGGGTGACACCAGCACTCCTTGCACCAGATCCAGCTCGGTCGCCAGCATGCTGGATGTTTTCAGTGGTATCGAAATCAATGACAACTCAACAGAGCAATACAGGGATCTATACAGAGGTTAAAGGAAAGGTTCACAGTTTAGTGTTAGGACCTGCAAATTTGGTTATACCTTGACATTGGTATGCAGGCTTATGATGCTTTGGCCAAAGGGTTTAACTAAATACCAAGAAAATATTATTACAGAATTATTTGTACTTTATACTTATTACCATATATGTTTTGTCAATTGGATATAGCATTGGGCACCCCTGTCTTTTGTTTACATTTGCTACGCTCAGTAACACTCCTTGCTCAGTAACACTCCTTTAATATATATGTGTATCTGATAAATATTCATATATATATATGGATGTGACTACCCTATCTATGGTACAACGTCCCACTAACAACACTGTTAACAATACATTGCAAGCATGCAATGAATATTATTGAAGTGAAACTTCTTTAGTGGCACCTGCCACATCAGCAAAATTCCCTGGCAGTGAATGCAGTTGATTGATGCGGAAGTCAGTGGTGATGGAAGTGACGTCACTACTGGCAGATGAGGCTGTCAGTGTTGCCAGATGCCAGCAGGAGTCATCAGAGAGGAGGAAGGCAGCGACACACACCCACAAACACACACACAGGCCGCCAAACACCCTCCGCGTGAGCTGCCAAACATGCCATCCTGTCCCGCCCGTGAGCCGCCGCCATACCCTCTCCCCAGTGAGCCATCGAGAACACAGTAAGCCGCTGAGCCCCCCCTCAGTGAGCCTCCGAGCACACATTTAGCTGCCGACACCTCTCTCCTCAGTGGGCCATTGAGCATGCCCTCCCGCTCCCCATGAGCCACTGTGCACCCCCTACCACCCCCTGTGAGCTACCGAGCACCCCCTCCCGCCCCTCTCCCGTGAGTCGCCGAGTACCCATTCCCCCCGTGAGCCGCTGAGCACACCATCTCTCCCCCCAGTGAGCTGCCGAGCTCACGGTGAGCCGCCGAGCACACACCCGCCACCCCATGTCCCTGTACCTCTGCCGGGTTGCTGACTTCAACAGAAGGCACGAGCAGCAGGACACAGCCGGGTGAGAGAGTGGGGGCTGCTCTGGGCGATGGGCTCAGACAGCCCCCCCCCCCACCTACCCATGTTTCCGTACCTCTGCACCTCCACGGGGGGGGCGGCTGCTCGGTGGGAGGGAGGGGGACTCAGGAGAGAGGGGTGCAGGACCCTGAGAATAACACACACACAGAGAAACGCACAAACACACACTGACTGACACACACACACACTGACTGACTGACACACAGACACACACAAGGATTCAGTTACTATAAATATAGAAGTGGAAATAGCAAAAACATGCGTTCTAATTCAAACTTCTTTGCGTTTTGGCACTGAAATTGTTTTGATTATTAATTAAAAACATCACTATTAAAAATACAATTTCTGTGACAAAACAGTGACAAAAGACAAAGAATTTTCACTTAAAATGTGCATGATCAACACAGCTTTTTTTGCAACAGTGGGTTTTTACACAAAAAGTTAATGCTTTGATTTCAGGAGTGCTACGCCCATAGTTAAGATATAATGGACAAAAAATTGATTTTTAAAAATGATTATTTTTAACATGGCACAAACCATTGCACCTGCTCCCTGACATCCTTTAACAAGGTATTTAATTTATTGGAACAAGAAGCAGTAGTACATTAAATGTCCATTAGTCCAGTTTCTTGTACAAGTGTCAGAAAAAAAATCTACGTTTCAAAGGCATTTTATAATCAAAGCATATTTTTGGAGCTAAGTTTGTAGCAATGAACTACTTGGCACTGAAGTGATTATTCATAGGGACTCAGCACAGCATACAGGACTTCTGACAGCATATGTTTAGTGTAAAGAATAGATCAAGTACAGGGGCGGCCAACTCGAGTACTCAAGGGCCACCAACAGGTCAGCTTTTCAGGATATCCTTGCTTCAGCACAGGTGGCTCAGTCATAATGATTGAGCCAACTGTGCTGAAACAGGTTGAAACATGTCTGTGAGTGGGTTTAATGGCTTTGCATCTCATCCCAGCCTCTGTCTAAAAGCTGTGTTTAAAACAGCATTCATTGGCTTGTGGATCTGCTTGTGTAATACGAGCTTGAGACAAAAGGTGGCACTGAGTGCTCATTTGCATGTCATTTCCCAGAATCCCTTGCTGCAGTGGAAGCGCTGTATGCAGGGCGATAATGGGGAAAGACAGGGTTGCAGACCTGTCTAAGACACATTTACAGTTGCTATATATATCTATATATATATATATCAAATGGAAATATTACTGTATGCTCATTTGCATGTCTTAGAAAGGTCTGCAACCCCGCCTTTCACCATTATCATTTCTGGGAAATGACATGCAAATGAGCACACACAATATATATATATATATATATATATATATATATATATATATATTATTTTTTTATTATTATTATTTTTTACTATGGTGTAGTTGTGTTTGAATTCTGGAGGTATTACTTTACAACAAGATCCCACACTGGGAATTAAAAATGGCTGCTGCCACTCATATGTGAAATTAAAAGCAGGTGAAAACACAGAAACAAAGTTTTAGGGGAAACAGACCATTACAGCTTGCAATTTAACACATACTGTACACTAGGTTAATGTTACGATCGGTTTCATTTTTTGAATTGATTGCTGCTTTAAACTTTTGACACACTGTAGAAATTAAAATTGTAATTTCTGCAATGTTCTCAATAATAAACAGATGACTTGGTAATCCACAGATGCTGTATATTAAGTTAAGCACTCAATGGGAAATGTGTGGCATTATTAAAAGCTACTGTTAGTTTGACCACATGCATGAAGAGATGAAGATATATGACCAATGTGAAGTGTTTTACTGGTGCCAGAATTGAAAATATCACAAATGCGTAGCCTTTTTTGTGACTACTAAGCCTATTTCTCTCTCTTCAGCAATGGACACCTATTTAAAGATTGTAGTAATCATTACACATACTGTATGTAGGAACATATATTCAATATATTTCTGTTGTAGTCTTTAGACACGTGAAATGTATTGGCCTGCATGCTTTTTTTATTCTTTCTTTTTACTGTAGCTGCTAAAGATCCATTTTGACCCATTGTATCTACAGTAACAAGTAGTGTTTGTTAAGTTTGCCCCACTATAGCAGTTTAGTGTATACAGGCATACCCCGGTTTAAGGACACTCACTTTAAGTACACTCGCGAGTAAGTACATTTAGCTCAATAGGCAAACAGCAGCTCGCGCATGCGCCTGTCTGCACGTCCTGAACAGCAGTACTGTCTCCCTACCTGTACCGAAGCTGTGCACAAGCGGGGAGACTATAGAGCCTGTTACACATGCGTTATTTACATCAGTTATGCACGTATATGACAATTGCAGTACAGTATATGCATCGATAAGTGGGAAAAAGGTAGTGCTTCACTTTAAGTACTTTTTCGCTTTACATACATGCTCCGGTCCCATTGCGTATGTTAATGCGGGGTATGTCTGTACTGCACATGTGATTTATGGATGGTGTACATACTGTAAGTAGCTCAGAATATCACAAACTTTCTATAGTCTTCAACTGGAATGCATTAAATCGAGATACTGTATGTCAAAGAATAGCGACTCGAGTCAAATCTATATGTTATGTAGGTAATTTTAATAGCTGGCAACCCCACATGCAGGTCTATATACAGGTATCTAATTAAACCAAACACAAAATTACCCATGGCATGCAGAGAACAACTCCATACATCGTTTTAAACCACGTTTTCAGATCACTATTTACGAAAAGGTTCTCAATATGATGCACTCAAAGAGCCTCAACGAAATGCGTCATATTGTTAACCCTTTTGTAAGTAGTGTTTAGTTCGACAGTTCCCAGATAGCACCCCTCCGGTACTATAATTAATATAGAGCTGAGCCGGCACTCTCCTCTAAGCTATGCATCATGTTTACAGATGTAGCAAGACTTACTGTTTCCGGGACCACGTACAGGCCGTGGGACAGGGACCGCTACTGCCGAAGTGACGGAGGATTATCGACTGTGGCAGCGCTATCTCTGGAGACTGTGCATCTCGCTACATCTGTATAGCCGGACTTCTTAAAATCCCCAACATTTTAGAAATACTCTTCTAAATCACCATGCATTTCTCATAAGATAGAACATATGCACCTACCATTGTTAGAGGCTTAGCAGCCATACTGTCAAAGCAAAAAAATAAAGTCTTACATTTTTAGCAGTATATACTGATGTAGCAAGACTTCTCGTCTTTGATGCCCCGACCGCAGTGGTTGCGGCACCGAATGATTAACGCTGGTTGGGTCCCAGTCAGAAGCAGCGACCCACCGCAGCGCGATCGTAGCAGACACTGTCCCCAGCACCGCATACTTTTGCTGTCGGTCCGCGGTGCTGGGAACAGTGAGTCTTATTACAACTGTATTAGTACTTAGAGATGGACACATTTTGGGGGGGGGGGGGGCGAATTTGGATCAACAGCGGATCGCCCGGGTCTTTTGGTCCGCGGATCTCAGCAGATCAATGTCAAAAAGGGCAATTCGCGTTTTGTGGATTTTTAAATTATTATTACCAATACACTCCGGATTCCGCAACCCGTGGATTCTTAAGAATCCGCCAGCGGATTGCTGAATCCACGGGTTGGATTCTACAAATCCGTCCGCGGGTTGTATCCAATGGCAGTTTTTGATGAATCTGCGTGGATTCAAACCGAACAAACCGAATATTACACCGCAAAACGGATTTTGATGGGAAAATGCGAGAAAATCCGGTAATCTCATTTGGGCGGATTCACCCATCTCTACCAGTAGCAGATCCGACTCTATGGCAGTGCCATCTGTGCCACCTCACCGAGCCCCACTGTTACAGAGGCCCTTAGCTCTTAACCCAGAACAGTTATACCAATTGTCTCTGTAAGTGCCTCTTAGCTTCCGATTGCTGGGGAAGAGCGGCATCTCCTCCTGCAGCATCGCGATGTCACATACAGCTCCAGAGAAGGTAAGAGGCCATACCAAAACCCCCCTGCACCGAGACCCGCAAATCTCCTAGCGGCCCTGACTGTATGTGGAAATATGTAATTGTTCATGTGAATGTACATTTTCAAAACTATGTATATGATGAGTTTAATTGTCTATATCCATGTTAGCGTGTTTTAAATGTGTGCACACTATCCATTAATTTGTGTTTGCATATGAGTATGTAATGTGACTGTCTGTGTGTGTCAATACATGTGTACAGTTCTGCTAAATAGTATTAGGAGTAGGCATTTGGGATCAGCAGATGTCAGTGCAGAGGAGAGGATACTATAAACCCCAGTGCGTACCTCAATACATTGGTGGGACATCTTGCAGGGAAGAGGTTAAACTTTGTGCTTTCACAATATTTGCCCTTTCTGACACCCTGCCTGTAAGTGAGCTCAGTGACTCACATTGATATATTGCTTTCTATGAAACAGCTTACTATATGCACGATTCAATTTTAAGGAACTGCAATATGTCATCAATCATCACATCATTTATTATATTCTTCCTACGCCGGGTATTTAGAAGCTTTATTGTTCCTTATAACAGATGACAATGTATGTTTAATTTCCATAAGGGAACATCTATTCCCTGTAAATGTTATACGATTGCCGTAGTGGAATGTTATAGAAACATCCCCAGAGAAATTGACTGCAGAGAATGTATGTGTATCTTTATTTACATCGTGCCCACAAGGTTAGATTAGAACTACTTGACCCACCTGGACTGCCCTAGTCCAACTCTTTAGTTCTCCATGAAGACATTGGAGTGGGTGAGAGCTGATTTCCTTTTGGCACTTCACAGCCGTCCAAAAAGTGTTTTTTTTCTTTCTGTGCCTTATGTAACCCCCCCCCCCCCTCCTAAGGGGATACTAGCAGGTATGCTGGGCCTCACCCTGCATTGCCATGGGGATCCTGACGTCACAATGGGGTATTTATTTATACAATATTTTACCAGGAAATAATACGCTGAGAGTTACCTCTCGTTTTCAAGTATGTCCTGGGCACAGAGTAAAACAAATAATACATGGTTACAAGTACAGTTACATAAATGAACAGGGTATACATTATATACAAGACATTGCGTGCACAGTTAAAGAAAATATATATTATGGGCGTATGAAACAGTTACAGACCAGGTTAAAATGTGAGACAGCCTTAGATTTGAAAGAATTTAGACTGGTGGTGGATGTGAGAGTCTCTGGTAGGTTGTTCCAGTTTTGGGGTGCACGGTAGGAGAAGGAGGAACGTCCGGATACTTTGTTGAGCCTTGGGACCATGAACAGTCTTTTGGAGTCTGATCTCAGGTGATAAGTGCTGCAAGTGGTAGGGGTGAGGAGCTTGTTCAGGTAGCTGGGTAGCTTGCCCATGAAGAATTTAAAGGCAAGACAGGAAATGTGAACTTTGCGCCTAGACTCTAGTGTTGACCAATCTAGTTCTTTGAGCATTTCGCAGTGATGTGTGTTGTACACTACCGGCACACTTTATTTGAGTGCGGCTAGCTCCGCAAGCCTGGGGATGCCCCGGCATGCTAGCCGCACTCCCTCGGCGTGCCGCGCGTCATTGACGCGCGGTGACGCGTCATCGGGTGCCTGCGCCCCCTGCACGCGCGTCCAGGGCTTCCCGAGGGAGCCCTGGTGTCCCGCGATGTGGGGGACGGCGCCAGGGGGTTCCGGGGGACCCGGCGGACCCGGCAGCGGGAGAGAGAAAGCCCCGATCGGAGGGCGCTCCTCCGTGTCTTCGGCGCGCGCCCGGCACACTCTGGCGCGCGCCAGGTTACTGCTGCAGCCGAGAACGGGCAAATGCTCAAATAAACTCGGCCGCAGCAGTAGTTGCATTGGAGAACAAAACGACAAATTGAATTGTAGAGGGTGTCAAGTTTGCTAAGGTGGGTTTGAGGTGCCGAGCCATGTATTATGTCTCCATAGTCAATAATTGGCATTAGCATCTGCTGTGCGATACGCTTTCTGACCAGGAGACTTAGGGAGGATTTGTTCCTGTAAAATACCCCTAGTTTGGCGTAGGTCTTGGTTGTCAGGGTATCAATGTGCATCCCGAATGTTAAGTGGGAGTCAAACCATAAGCCCAGGTATTTAAAACTAGTGACAGGTGTTAGGGTGGTGTTAGCGTTGGTTCTAATCAGGAGCTCAGTCACTGGAAGCTTTACAAATTTAGCCTTGGTCCCAAATACCATTGTTATAGTCTTGTCAGTGTTTAAAAACAGTTTGTTTTGAGAAATCCAGTTTTCGAGTCTCAAAAAGTCAGACTGAAGTATGTGTTGAAGGTCAGAGAGGCTATGGCTGTGTGCATATAGGATTGTGTCATCTGCATACATGTGTATTGACGCTTCCTTACAAGCTGTGGGAAGATCATTAATGAACACTGAGAAGAGTAGGGGCCCCAGAACAGAGCCTTGCGGGACACCACAGGTGATATCCAGGGGGTTGGAGTTAGAGCCTGAGATGGACACATGTTGGGATCTTCCTGATAGGTAGGACTGAAACCAGTTTAAAGCATGCTTCCCTATTCCAGAGCTCTGGAGTTTGTAAAGCAGGATAGCATGATCAACTGTGTCAAAAGCCTTTGCAAAATCTAGGAATACTGCACCAGTGAGTTGTCCCCGTTCCATTCCACACTGGATTTCATTGCAAACTTTTAGCAGGATAGTTACGGTGGAGTGTTTGGGACGAAAGCCAGATTGGAATTGGCTAGGGAAATTTGTTTTGGTATAGAAATCGCTTAGTTGGGAGTGGACACATTTTTCCATGACTTTGGATAGAATTGGGAGAAGTGAGATTGGCCTGTAGTTTGAGACAGTGTTTTTTTTTCCCCACTTTTGAAGATTGGGACAACTCAGGCAGTTTTCCAGGTCTTAGGGATATGGCCTGCAGACAGGATAGAGTTGACTATGGAAGCAATTGGTTTGGCAATGGCTGGGGCACCAAGTCGTAGGAACCTAGATTGTAGTAAGTTAGGTCTACTGTATATTGGCTGCTTAGTTTTAGTTTGAGGAGTGCTTGTATAATCTCCTCTTCAGATACTGGGCCAAATTGAAAATTGTGGGCAGTATTGGAGGAAGGTTCTAGAGAGTCAGGTTTCAGGAGAACAAGAGGAGAGGAGCCTCGGGGAAAGTACTGTAGATAGGGATGTATTGATAAAGTATTACAACAGTCCAGGCCCTCTAGTTTATTATGTTGTTAGGATCCCAGAAGATGGCTAGTGGAATCCAGCAGGTCCCAGAGAGGGTAAAGTGACGCACCATAGAGGGCCTCAGGCAGAGGGTTCCCGGGTGTCAGTGGATCAGCTCTACTGGCAGATCTGTACCAGTGTTCCGTACAGCCTGTATGGACGTGGCAGTTCCCAGACAGGATAAAGGTATAATTTTCACCTGCATAGGAGCGGCCAGGATACCAGTAAGGGCCCAGCTTAAATGGGGTATAACAGAAGTTATTCCAAAAGACAATGTGGGACCGAGTCTAATACAGTAAAGCAACTAAGCAGATATACCTCCCTCTGAGTTTGAAGAGTGGGCACTTAAGGAAGCACAGTATTCATGATTAACTATGAGAAAATAGTACAACGTTTTTGTGTGTGTGCGGTGTGTCCCCGTGCTTGGGGACATAAATAAAACTGATGTATTACAAAAATTCCTGGTGCCCATTATTTTCACCTTTTCTACCTCATCGCCCATCTGCCCGAATACAGCACCCTGAGTCAATGTAAGCTATGCTGAGTAGCCAAATATTGTACTTCAATGTAATCTCCCTAGAAGCCAGGCAGGACGGGTTACACTTATTTAGACTGTTTTGAGCTGCTGATGTAAATTATGATTGTGGATTGGAATTTCATAACCTCAAGAGTTCTGCAGTTTTGGTATTTTGATGATCATGTCTTGGGAACTTGAGACATGGTTTCAATGTATTCTCATTAGTCTTCCACTACATTGCATCTATAACCCTGAACTTAAGTTCATTATTTGCATTTAATATGGAAGGAGGTTTTATGAAAATCCATATCACAAGAGCTGACAGTGATATGTGATTAGATATTTTGTCTCCCCTAGTAGAATGACACTTTTTGTCATTTATTTCTGCTTTTAATGATCAAACTATTTTCAGCACATAAAGTATTTCAGTTTTTTTAAAACAAAGGTATGTTATTTTGCACCAGAGAAAAAGAAACTTCACAGAATGTGCTCAATTATGGTCTATGCATTTTTGAAGAGCATTGAGTTAAAAAGAAATATAGCACTTCTACTTAATTCAGATTTCATTTGGGTTGTGAGCAGAGCTGCACTGTCTTTTAAATTAGTGTCACCGTGTTTGCCTTTTCAGCCGCACTAACGTTGGTTGCCACCAGAGTCGCAGTGCAATCTCTTTTTAATCATTTCTTCATTTTACCTTGAATGGTCCCAGTATAGCATACTAAAAACATAGATAAAAAAAACTCCACTTGATTTAGTTGCTTCTCATCAGCAATGTCACTTAGCAGAAAACCACTCTATTATAGCACAGATGCCAAGACAGCTCAAGTCTTTAGCTGTCGAAGTACAGTACTGTAACCCTCCAAAACAACCTGGTATTTATTTACATGCGAAACATGTCTCCTCTGTTGTGACAAAGAGAGTAAACATGTTTTGAAATTCCAACTTACTGTTCTAAGGTTTGATGGAATGAATTTTAATTTCAAGATCCATCCGGTGAGTTTTTAAATAGATTTGGAATCTCCGTTACAGTGTGTCTCCCAGGCAACCTGTAATTGCCTGCCGCCTTTCAAAGACTGTGTGACTTGAATTATGTTTGGTTAAAGAACAATGGACACAGATACTGGCTACTTCTATGTATGCATAGGTACAAGTACTCCTCATTCTTTGCTGCATGGAAACGTTATTTCTGGAAGTGCTGTCTCTTGCAGTTTACACTGCGGGAAATAAGCATTTTATTGTTTGCAAGTAAGTATATATAATGGTGAAATGCAATTTCAGTGGAGTGAGCCATAGTGGAGCAGACAACACAGTTAACAAAGAAAGTGCATTACTGTAAGTGATGAACATTAATTTTGTATTAAGTTCTACATTCTGAATTTGTATTATCTCTTTGTTCCCTTTGCCTAATTTACTTAGTTTTATCTAAGGTTATTGCAGGTGTGCGGAGATATACATATATATAAAAAAAAAATTACCAGGTATAACACTGGCAAGAAGAGACAGCACACCACACTTTGTAGTCTAAAACTATGTATTAAAACATACCAGCACCGCAACTGACATTTCGGTCCTCTGAGAGGGACCTTCTTCCAGGGACCTTGTGTCAAGGAGTGTTGTGGTCTGTGCTATGGACTTTAAAATCTAAATCTATGGCATGGACTGTTCTAAAATGGCGGCCACTGCGTGGTTGCATGTTGCTTGCTTTCCAAAATGGCACTCCCACCAAGCGGAGTGGACCGCATGGTTTGCAAATCTCGAGTTACATGCTTGTGCAAAAGTTAGTTGCATCCTTTTGGCGCCAAACACTGGTGCCACCCACTCAAGTGACTGGCTCAGTCGGAGCCAGCTCCTCCTTCAACCCATACAGCCCTGCCTCTAATTCCACGCAGAGGATGGGCTATCAACTACCAGCCAACCACAGTCGGTCTTGTGTTGGAAGGAGTCCTCAGTTTCTGCCTTCGTGTCATTAACTTTGGAGCTGAGTAAGAGGGAGGAGTCGCTGTACAACCTGCTAACTCTACCTCAATGGCTACCACCAAAGAATCTACTAGATTGGAGGTTGCAAATTATAATCTGCCTGGCGGTTACCTAGTTGCCTGCACTGCTGTCTACTTGGAGGCACAGTCGGCCTCGATGCGTGGTGCTTTCACTGTGGCGCCTTCTACTTACGGCCTGCCAGTCCGGTGCAATCGGAGGTATTCGTGCCCATGTCTAGAGCCTCCCCACCAACCGGTGAGGCTTCCACCAGCTTTTCTGTCACGGACGACGCTGGTCCATGTGCCCTAACCATTGTGCCCGGATGTCCCAGTGGTCTGGTGCCAACGCTAGCTGCCTGGCCCTCATGCTATCCGATATGGCCACACAGGACCTATAAATTAATGGGTCTACCGTGGGCCTGTGCGCCCTGCTACTGACGGTGTCTGTACCTACCAAAGATCCTGAGGGTGTGTGGACTGCCCTAGGGTGTTGGGTGTGAGTCCCTAGGCGACCGCGGAGCATAAAAACTCCATTAGGCCTGGGTCATAGTAGGATCAGCCTTGCTGACCAGTGCTGAGGCGCGCTCATGCTCAGCACCGAGACCCTGCAGCCGCAATGAGAGCGGCTTTAGCAGGAGCTCGCGTGCGGAAGCGGGTGTCTTACCTAAATTTTAGATTTGGCACTCGCCGGAGCGCAGGGCCAGTCATGTGAGCGGTTCGCCCAATGAGCGGTTCGCCCAATGAGCGGTTCGCCCGGGGATAAATCAAAGATTTCAGCAGTGTGATCAGCGTTACCACCCTTTCAAAGACCACCAATCTTTGATTTATCCCCCCCCCCCACTGGCTGCTGAATACCGAATATGCCATTACGGATTGAGAGATCATTGTCTCATCCCTGGCGAATCTGCTGCCGGTGCTCACGGGCTGGCTACACACTCTGAGCAGTGTACTGAGAGGGGCGTTCTGCCCACACACCAGCCGGTGTGTGCAACTCTTCACAAACAGAGGAATAACATGTCCAGCTGCACCTAGCCACAGAGGAGAGGGGATACTCTCAAATATATCCACTGCCTGCCCTTATCATCCATCTGGTGAGTGGGCAATTTTACCATCGAAGCAGAATATATGTCTGACCCTTCTCATTTTTATTTTATCAATGTACATTTATAATTTCATTTTATTATTTTTTATATGTCATTTGTATGTCTTTTTATTAAATGCCAATTTCATTGTTCACCTGTTGAATATCTCAGCTGTTTGTTATATGTTTTGTATGTTTTGTCTGTCATGTGTATTATACAGTATTATGCTATGCACTTTTTTTTATTCTTTTTAAGCACCTACTACCTCACTTGGAGACACCTTGAGATCTGCACCTCTACCAGGCTCGTCTGTTTATATCCCTTTTACATATTATTCTATGATAGGCGCCTTAGATACATATTTTCGTTCCATCTAGTCACTATCTGACCAGGGGGTCAGACTTGTATCAGCGGCAGCCACTTATATATTTCTACCATTTATATAAGGTTGAGTTTTTGTTTGTCACATATGTGTGTATTATATATGTTATATGTTGAATTAGTCACCATATTTCCATCTACAGTCTAGTTAGCGCTACCTATCTTGTTTTTTGCTATCATATGTGACCTGTTATTGTTTTGTAGGTTCTAGAATGACCGATGGTTCAGCAAATTTGTTCCAGTGAGGACATGGAAATTCCACCTAGGGGAGAGTGTAATATGGTTAGTCTGCTCTGCCTCTCTCTTCCCTATGTCACATAAGTCAATAGCAATCTAGGCAGTGACAGGCCATTCTGTGGGCTTTTGACCCCACTCATGCTTCTCTTTGAGTGACCAAAGTATGGTGGTGACTCATGGCCTGTGTATAGCCTATCAGGTATAGGTACAGACCTTGAGCCCTTCCCTTCTGGTTCCTCAGAGGGGCAGTGCCGAATTTAGTTAGTTCTCCCCCACCCTTCCAACAGAGTGGAGGTGATTAGCCTGTCTCCTCTCCGCAGGGAGGGAGAGGCCAGCCAGGTCCTCATGGCTGGCTGGCTCAGGAAGTTCTAAGGCTCCACACTTGGAGAGCCAGCACCATCCAGAGGCCTGGGATCCTCTGAGCTCCTGCAACTGCTGTATTCCCATCTACTGCAGTGACTGCCAATAAATCCCTTGTTCCATTTTACACCTGCCTAGATTTAGTCTGTGAGCATGGTGTATGAGAGTGCTTCAGAGGGGACAGCCTCCAAGATCCTTAGAGCCTTATGAAGCTGGAGGCGCTGAACACCAAGTACAGAACATAAGATGACACCAAAAGCCTGTCCTAGTCTCCTTCCCATCGCAGACAATTCGGCACTCCTAGACGCTCACATGTATGCGCACCACCAAACCTGTAGCCGCAACATGTATTTCCTAGAGGGTGGGGGTACATGTGCTATATATATATACGCACACACACACACACTGCAGACATTCTTCCACCTACTATATGCACACACACATTCCAGGCATTAATTGACCCGCTGGCGAGCCAGCCCCACCCCTTATCTAACGTCTGTTATTGTAACGCAAGGGCTCGTTATGGCTCAAAACAGCGCTTAACTCATGAGCTTTGAAGATCTCTGTTAGCCCTTAGTAATGCGTTAACTTAAGGTAGTGCATCGTTAAGTCAATAACGGATCTCTGTGGACCTGGGCCCATGTACAGTATGCAAACAATTCAGTTACATTTATTGGTAAATTGTTTACTATTGGTGATAGCATTGCAGGTCTTTCTTGAACCTCTTTTATGCACTTGCTGACCATCCCCCATGGTTACTAATAATGATAAGTTATGCTTTTAATACTGTTTACATATGGTTGGAAATGACACCAGTGTCATGTATTACTTATTTCATGATATTCCATGTGAATTTAATTGTTTCTCAGGCAGATCTTTCAATATTTATCACCAATACAAAAGTGTGTGACCATTTTTATGTTCAAGAATAGGTGCAAATTAGCACAACATATTTTGGTCTAAAGTATTAACAACTTCGGACATGGTCACATGTTACAGGCTACAATAACATATTTGCATCCAGCACATATAATCACCTATACCAGTATTTTTAAAATGTTTTCAGGCATGGTTAAAAATGGCACCATTCTACTTTCTTACATTAAGTATAGATAGGAAGACACTTGGCTATTAGCATAGTACTTTTCAAGCAATATTCATATGCAGAATGTTTAGGATAAATACAACTGAAGTAATTTATCCTAGGTGTATTTAGGAATTAAGCCAAATTCAGGCTCATTCCTAATGTGGAAATAAAGAATGTTGATTTATATACTGTGATTAGGGAAAACCTTTTCTAACAAAAATTGAACATTTGAAAATTCCATCAACTATTTGTGTGGTGTTCATTGCATCTGTGTATTCTGGAATGCTGGGTTTACTTGATACAGAAAAAAATTAATCTGTTATACACTAGCACAAAACAAATCTAAAAATGCCTATCATAATTATCCCATTGATCTTTAAATTTATTTACCAAGCTATTTCATTTTGTTGTTTGTGCCCTTTGTCTTTACACACGATTTGTATTTTCTGCCAGCAGGCACATATATTTATGATTACATAAAGTCGTAACACTTTTTTTAGTCAATGTTTTATGTAAAACATAATCTTTTTCTTTCTCCTGGAGTCTGCCAGTTTTATGTATGGCATTTGTCTGTCACTTTTTTATGTAAGCTTTTGTTTATATGCCTATTGATGTTTAGTATTATACGGCTGCTATCAATAGCATCATATTCTTTGTGATTTGTAATCAGACCTTGAATCCATAGACAGAACACATACAAGAACAAGGATATTTTCCAACCCATTCTACTCTTACCATTTACTGGGATCCTGCAGCCTGTGAAGTACAGTACTTCACCTTTTTATGTTGGTAATCCAAAACAATTGTAGCAACCCAAAAAACAGCCTAATACAGGAGTGGCCAACTCCAGTGCCAAGGGCCACCTAAGGATAACCCTGCTTCAACACAAGTGGTGCAATTAACCATCTGTGCTGAAGCAAGGATATATGTAAAACTTGACCTGTTGGTGGTCCTTGAGGACTGGAGTTGGCCACTCCTGGTCTAATACTGTACATTATATTGATTTTAAAATAGCATAGTAAAGGAAATCAAACTTCAATTAGTACATACTGTATGAAGCGTCCCCTCCACAATTCCAAAAATCAGTCAACGCCACCAGGTAAAAGACAGGACACATTCACCATAAGTCACAAGGAAATGCACAAGGAAGAATTAGAACTACTCAGCACTTTAAATATTTTATTTACAATTCCATTTACAAATGTATAAATATTTCACTCCTGTATCTAAAAGGTCTCTTCAACTGACCCAGCAGTATCTCTACCTTTGAAGGGACAACACTAACGTATCCATGGCAACCCTGACTGTTCTATAGAAAACATGTGCCTTTGTCTTTGGGACATTACACATATTTGAGTATATTAGTTACTGTCATGTAATGTTGTAATGTTCATGTATGTTGTATAAACATAGTTCTCAAAAGTTCTGTATACCTTACGATTGGATGTACCCTAATCTATCAAACGATCAGAATTAAGTTATTAGGAGCCTCTATGTGCATCCAGTGGGGGGCGGCTTTTATGAGATAAGAGTGAAGGAGCGGCTCAGTGAGTAATGACACTGACTGGCATTGAGTATGAAGCAGGAGAACCTGGTTCAATTCCCGGTGTCGGCTCCTTGTGACCTTGGGCAAGTCACTTTATCTCCCTGTTCTTCAGGCATCAAAAACATAGATTGTAAGCTCCATGGGGCAGGGACCTGTGCATGCAAAAGGTCTCTGTAAAGCGCTATATAAAACTAGCAGCGCTATACAAGAACATATTATTATTATTATACTGTAACTGAAAAACCCCAATTCAATCCCACAAATAATAGTAACGAGTGGAAAAAAACTATGGTTTTACTTTGGCATAACTTTTAGATTTAATTGCTATTTCTTGTAACATTCCCAATTTGTTGGGCTGAGGCACTGGTTTTGTGTTAATCAACCGGAAATAGTTGTTACTCAAACAATTAGAGCAATACTCATGGGGAGAGTGTCATGGGAGACCAAAACTTTTACCACCTTTACCACCGGGATCACTATCACCAGACAGGACATAATAGTTGAATAAACGAAAGTTTATTCTGACAAGCCAGCAAACACAAAATACACAATCGCAATGCAACACTCACCAACTGGGGGACTGCGGGGGAAGAATCTAGCCTAAACTAGGTGCAGGGGCCTGCTTCAGTAGGCTTGCCCTGAACGTCATCTTCTCCGGCTTCTCCGTATTATTCGTCCAATAGCATGTTCGAAAAACCCACCAGTCGTGTCTCCAATCAACTCCAAAACTCATCTGGTACTCTGATCGGCCGGACTCCTTACATAGCCCTTGATCTCCTATCTTTTCCATGGAGCAGGGGCTGCTGACCAATCAGAGCATGGATCGTGACGGTGCAACCAATTGGAGGACGAGGGCTCATCTAGCTGCACCAATCAGAAGAGGGGGCCAGCTTGGCATCCTGGACCACCCCTCAGGAGTGAGCGGCTGGCGAGCTGGAAATTCGAACTGGCCAATGGGAATCGTGCCTATGGTACTTAAACCCGACAACAATTCCCTTTGGCCAGCCCCATACCCCCTGTGGGGTAGGCACCTTAGTGTCTCTGGGAAACAAAGGCTCTGCACTGCTGAGAACCAGGTCCAGGACCTGAATCACAGCCCTTCCCCACTCACCATTTTCCAGGTACTCAAGCCGCTCCCTGGCTCTGTCACGAACCGGCCTTTCTGCGCTTGCCACCCAGCTAAGTGAATTGCTGTCTCTGCACATGGAGAAATGCTAGAAACACAATGGACATTGTTGGCTTTGCTAACTGTGCGGGGAACATGCTAACATAGGGAACAAAAGTGCTTTTTATTATACTGCACCGACACACTTTATTCGAGCAAATACCCAGTATGTACCTGGCAGATACCTGGAATGCGCCGCTCCTTACCTCTGACAAGCCCCGTTGCGTTTGCCTTTCCAGCCTGGGTTCATGCCTGGCTGACGGGCGGCTGATCTGTTAAATGATAATGATTAGGATTTAATAGGCTGCAATGCTTCGCGTGTCTACCAGATGGCATAAATTCATGAATTGTAATGCAGTATATATATATATATACTGTGCAGTATTGCAGCCAGTGGGAATAAAATGCTTCAATCCCTGCCTAGAAAATAACCCAATGCACTCGGGCAGAAAACAGTCACAAACCTCAATACACCCGGGTATACCCGAATTCGTGGGACTAGCCGTGCTCGAATAAAGTGTGTCGCCAGTGTACATTCTGCGTTCCCCAAGTCAAACAGTTTTCCCCCTTACCAGATATCACACAGTAACACAGCTCTCATCTGGAAGAGGTTACACACAATACAATACACACAGGCCAAAATGAGCCTTACAGAGGCGACCATTACACACAGTTTCAGGGCAGTCAGCCAGGCTTCATCTTTATTATGTGAGGCTGGCTGCCCCTACTGTAACATCTCCCCCTTCAAGATGAATGCTCTGGGGTAGCTACCCCATCAGGTGGCTACCCAACACTGATGGCTCTGGAAGTCCTTTTGTCAGGGATGGGATCATCCTGTTGGGAAAGACCATCGGCATTGCCATGCTCACTGCCATTCTTGTGCTGAATAGTAAAGTCAAATTCCTGAAGGGCAAGGCTCCAGCAAAAACAACTTCCCATTTTCCCCCAATGCTCACTGCAACCAGCTAAGAGGATTGTGATCCGTGATCACTGTGAAGGGCCTCCCATACACAAAGAGCTGAAACTTCATTAGAGCCCAAACTATGACCAGGTACTCCCGATCGTGGCGTAGGCGACCTCCCAATGCAACAGCTTGTTGCTCAGGTAGACGATCAGATGCTCTCTGCCATCCTCGCCCTCCTGCTTAGCACACCACCTATACCATAAGTCAAGGCATCGATCTGCACCAATAACCGCTTGCTGTAATCGGGAGATGCCAGGATCGGAGCGCCGACCAGAGCAGCTTTCAAAGCCTGGAATGCTACCCCAAACGTGGGAGACCAGGCTACCAGCACCGGGAGCCGCTTCTTTGTTAAATGAGTCAGGGGCTTGACCAGGGCACTATACTGGGGCACACATTTCTATAACAGCCGACGGTACCTAGAAAAGCGAGGCCCTGCTCTTTAGCGCGGGGAACCGGCCAGACCACTATTGCCTCCACTTTGGCGAGCTCGGGCTTGAGATGCCCTCCGCCTACACGATGGCCGAGGTACAATACCTCCGCCATGCCGACTTTGCACTTGGATGGCTTTACTGTCAGTCCCGCCTCCCTAATCCAATCTAGGACCGCCGCTACATGAACCAGATCTGTCACAGACAGAATAAAAAAAGGAATGTAAAAATCATCTGAAGAGATTTTTCCCTACAGGTAGGCGGAAAATCCAAGAAATGAATTGTTGTACCTGGAAGCTACAATGCTATTAGTGTAGTGTGTGATCCATGCCTCCCACCTCACATCCCGAGTTAATCCTGTCAAGACCATTTAATTGTATTCATTTAAACAGAGGCCTCCTGTGTATCAACAGCTTTACTACTCTCTTTATCAGCTTCTGTAGCAACTTTTGCAATTGGGGCATTGCCGTCAATATCTATCCCAAGCAAACTGTCTTATATATAGTAGTCTGAAGGATAATTAACAGCACAGAAACCTATAGGCTTCTGTAAAATCAATTGCTTTAGGTGGCAGTTGGTGGACAAGTTGAATGTTGGCAAATCATTTTCACATCTCTTGCTGGTAGTAGTGGCATTTTCACCATTCAATGGACAACAGTCTAACATTACTTTGGCAACAATAGCTGGACAAGAATGTTTACCTGACAACTGTCATACATAGAGCATGTGCTTCTTTCTTTGGGGCATTACACATTCAATTCCTCTTAAGTATACATGTCCTCGCAATACAATCATACTGAGGTGGCATTAATCAGTTAGACACAAGGGAGGGGGAAAGTGGGGGGGGGGGGGGGTAGTAACAGGGAATTATCCCTGTTTAAATAAAGCTGCCACAGAGCTCTGAATTCAACATGGAGCTGGTTAATTGCAGCTACTCAATTAGCCAGTCTCCACCTGAACTAATGAGAGCTCTGTTAAAAAGCCTTGTGTGAGACACAGGAGAGAGATTTTTCCTCAGCACAGTGCTGACATGAGGAGAGGGGTCTTGAATATATATTGACAGCAAGACACAAGGGGACCAGACACATTTTCCTGGATGCAGAGGACCCAGGAACTTGCCACAGGCTGAAGCCTCAAGCACACTAAGAAACCTGAACACCACTGACATGAAGGTCCACCTTTGTAAGGTACGGCTGAGACTTTTGGAGGGGGGTAGGCTGCAAAGGGGCTTATCCTCCCAGTCTTGTAAGAGAGAGACCAGGGGAAGTAAGTTAGTCCTTACAAAGGGATGGGTGTTTGTTTTTTTTTGTATATTTTTGTTTGCTGTGCTATTTAAAGGGACAGACTTAATAAAGCCATATGTTAATTTCACCCTAAACGGTCTCCATTTGCATACCTCTGCATATATCTCTTCCAAGGAGGCAGAGCAATTTTTACTGCAAATATTTTGCGGGTTACTGGAAGTACTAAAAAAAAAGTGCAATCTCTTCAAGACCCAGTAATTCTGTGGGAGTATGACATTACATGTTATATTTCTCGAAAATAGGTAATTTCCTCAGGGATCAAGGATCCAGTTCTTTTAAAGGAATACAGCTCCCAAGCAATATTTAAAAAATTCCATGACCTCACCACCTTTGAGCCCCCCCCCTCCTTAATTTTCCCTTTACCTACTTAACAGCCTGCCCCACACTATTTAATAATAAACCCACAAAACCGAGCTGGAGGTAAACGGCCCCACAGCCTTTTATCAAGCCATAAATATCAATTCATGGAAACCGTTTAATTCATCTTGTAAACAGGACGGCGGCTCGCAACCATGGCCCGCTCCACACTGTCCGGTACTGGCCAGCACTCTGGCTCCTCCAAGCTGGCTATAACCAATAGAGGATGAACCCTGTACTCACCACCCAGCGGATGCAGCTCTCACTCCACCACTGCCTCTCATAGGACCCACACTTTACTCCACCCACTCAGGCAGGATTATATCTCAAAAACATAACAAACATCATACAGAATTATCACATTCTTACACAACCTCATTAACCTTATATTCATAATAACATATATGTAAGCCATTTTCATGAATGTACACAATTTTTTTTTTAATAAGTATGTAACGGTTTTTCCAGACCCACCCATTCTCACAATTCCGTCCGCAGGGGGATGTATCTGATGAGGACCTCCTCTGTGGTGCCTCCTCCTGTGCAATGACTCCACACATACACAGCAAGGGTCTGTTGAATCTGGGCATCTTTATTGACATCTTTAGCAGACTGCCCCTCACAGTGGTCGTTCTTAGCCGCTCATCGTTATGCTGTACCTCCCTTCAGAAGGTCCTTCCCTCCCAATGAAGTTGGATCACCTCTCCCCTCAGGGAGATCCCCACCTGTGTCAGGTCCCTGATCACAGTGTAGATACTATGGGCTATATCTGACAGCCTTAACTGCTGCAGACCTCTAGAACTGGACCATCACTGATCCCTTTTGAACTTGAACTCCAACCACTATAGAACACTCTTTAATCACTAACTTTAGGCAGTGCTGTGTCTTATATAGACTCAGGAAACAGCCACACCTCTTGTGTCACTAACAGTGGACACAGAGCATGTTACCACTCCCCTTGTGTACATATGACACCTCACCAGGGTGTGAGGGCAAACCTCCATGATTGATGCTGGCAATCCTGCATACTTAGCAGGTTTACTGCCAGCATGAGAAAGAACTGTATACCATTTTTATACATGGCTACATTCTCCCCCTGGTGAACCCCAACCTCTCGGCTGGGATCTAAATTTGCAGAACCTTCCTCCAGGCAGCACTGCAACTCATAACCAACAGCATATATATAAAAATACATTATACCGTTTTCATCATATTACATGATAACATAATGACATACAGTGCCTGATGACCGGCAGACCGCACTGCTCCTCAGGAGAATCCCCATCTACTACACTAATAGTAGTGCCTAGGGTCTGGCTTCTGCACCTCCCTACCGGTTATATCCTTAACTGTTACACTGTATTCTCTAGGCTGCCCACTTTCTGGCCTATACTCCATCCGGTGCATATAGATGTTGCACCCAACACTCCACACCCTCATCAGCTGAGTGATCCTCTCCTCTGTCTTGTACCCAGCGTACCCACCAGACTTGCTCATAATGTAATCTTCTATTGTTTCCCTTAGCCACGCATCTCTCCCATCCTCGATCTCCTGCATCAAGGTTTCTGGCACATAAGGGTACTCCAACCCATGGGACTTTTTGTACTTCGTGACAATGGCCCGTTCCGCCCTACTGGTACGGATCAACTTTTTATTTCCCGCCCTGCCTGGCAGCACCCATGACAATGGCTCGTCTGGTTCTACTGGGTCCCTAAATATGGCCGACCCTCGGGGATCCACCACCCCAGAGTGGATATCGTGCCACCTCAGCCGAAGCTCCCCCAACCGTTCTTCCTCCGTGAACTCCTTTACACCCCACCAGTAATCCACTATTCCTTCCCTTCTCAGTATGAACCTTGTACGGTCTAACCAGGCCTCATACCCCTCGCACTTCGGTGCCCACCAGGTCTCCCTCTCCCTAACGCTCTCCAGTACCGCCACTGTAACCTCACTACCCTCTGGCTCTCCCCCAGATGATACCCCTGACGTGCCCGTCGACCTAGAATTCGATCCTAAGCGTTTAGGCCTCTATCTCACATCCATACTGTTGCTCCCACTAGTACAAGATGACTCTTTCCTCCTGTGCATTCCCCTCCCCGATCCCTCATCGAATGTAAAACAGTCACCCCAGTCCAGGTTCTCCCCAGTCCGTTCATTAGATGTGCCCGTGACTCCCCAGACAACCCTTGGCTAGACTGGGACCCAGATGAGGAAGTGACAGGGGCAGGTGTCTTAACTATGGCCGGAGGTTGGGCATAGGGAAACGTTGTCGGCAGACGCGGGGCTACGATCTGCAGCTTCTTGCTACCTTGCCCGGTACCATCGGACTGGCATTCCGGCTCACCCGTCTGCTTGTTCCCAGGCTTCCGCAGGGCCTGCCAGCTCTTCCCGGACCCAGGCGACCTGGAGCAGAACGGCGGTCGCAAGGACGCGGCCATCTTCCATCCCGCTCCGCTGTGTCCGCCGGATGTGACGTCATCTATCTCGTGGGACTCACCACCGCCATCTTGGGTTGGGCTCCCCACCGGAACCTCTTCCTCCACAACGACATCCACCGCCAGAAGGGAAGGTTCAGCTCTCCACTCTGCTCGGGCCTGGACTAGGCCTTCCTCCGCCGTTGCCACCACCGGCGCCTGTGGAGGGTAAGGGTGTGTCTCACCGCTCCGTCTGCTCGGGATGGGGTCTTCTCCTCCTTCCAGGCTGGAAGTCACCACGGCCGTTGGACTCCGCCGCTTTGGTTGTCTCCTCACAGGTGATTTCGGCCACTCGAGACTCCGCTCCGCTGCAATACAGGTAATGCCTGATTCTTTCACAGCTCCGCTGCAGTGGTCCGCCGTAAGGCGCATCACCACTGACGTCGGGCTGGGCTGTTCTTCATCCGAAGATGCAGACTCCGACTCGGGGAGTGGCACTCCCGTAGGGGACCGACGGTGAGGTTCCAGGTGCTCACCGCGGTTGCAGGCCCCTTTCTCTCTTGGCTCCGTCGCTATCATCAGGAGTGATCCCCATTCTCCGGGATCAGCTTGATCGTCCTTGACTTTAGGCGAGGCTTCAGCCGTCAGCTTGGCTGTGTCCGCTCCCGCCTCCATGGTCTGCCCTGGTACGAAGGGCTGCACGGCCCATAGGTAGTGGATGCTACATTGGGGGCACCTAGCCGTTGTGCTGGCTACACCACCTGGCAGTCGGCACTGCATGCACAGGCACCTTATCGTTTCGGTGTCACCCGCCTTGATTACCAGGAAGCCTCCTGGCAACGAGTAGGGGTGAGCTGAGATGTCCATCTCTTTTTCCTTTCCGCCGATAGTGCTGATTACAGGGGACACTTTCTGTAGTGGTCTTGCCTGTTCACCAGCTCCTCGCAACTGAAGGTCAGGGGTCGGTTTGGTTTGGTCCATCAGGCCCCTGACTACCCCTAGGCTCCATCTCCATCCACAGCACTGACTGGCATCATACAATTTCCCTGTTTCCTAGTGTGTCTAGCAAAAGCCTGTCCTGTTGATAGGTATCTCAGCAGCGCCTCCAATTGTTTATGTTTTTTCCAGACCCACCCAATCTCACATTGGCCCCTGTGGTCTACTGGTCCCATTACGTGTATGTATGTGTGGTGCATCTGCTGGCTTATAGGACTCCTGAGTCTCTCCCTGGGTTGGTATGGGGATATCAGCATGACAGGCATCTGAGGTAGTGGGGATTGAGTCCTACTCACATCTGATGCAGTGCCTCCACCTCATCAGTATCTCTGCGTCCGCAGGGCGATGTATCTGATGAGGACCTCCTCTGTTGTGCCTCCTCCTGTGCAATGACTCCACACATACACAGCAAGGGTCTGTTGAATCTGGGCATCTTTATTGACATCTTTAGCAGACTGCCCCTCACAGTGGTCGTTCTTAGCCTCTCATCGTTATGCTGTACCTCCCTTCAGAAGGTCCTTCCCTCCCAATGGAGTTGGGTCACCTCTCCCCCCAGGGAGATCCCCACCTGTGTCAGGTCCCTGATCACAGTGTATATACTATGGGCTATATCTGACAGCCTTAACTGCTGCAGACCTCCAGAACTGGACCATCACTGATCCCTTTTGAACTTGAACTCCAACCACTACAGAACACTCTTGAATCACTAACTTTAGGCAGTGCTGTGTCTTATATAGACTCAGGAAACAGCCACCCCTCTTGTGTCACTAACAGTGGACACAGAGCATGTTACCACTCCCCTTGTGTACATATGACACCTCACCAGGGTGTGAGGGTAAACCTTCATGATTGATGCTGGCAATCCTGCATACTTAGCAGGTTTACTGCCAGCATGAGAAAGAACTGTATACCATGTTTATACATAGCTACATGTAATACACCACAACATTGGGGAGGATTGTGTCGGAGATTCCTCGTTCTTGAGTTCTCTCCCTTCCCTATATATACACTTCCAAACTCCTTCTCTTCCCCCCTTGAAAACATTCCTCCCATAATCCTTTTATTTCCAACTTGCTATGCCTAGGGCTACTCAAACACAGGGTGGAATTTAGCCCCCAAAAAGGGAGAGGGCCAATAAGTGAAACCCCTAAATAAACAAAAGGGGGTGAGGTGAATGGGGGGGGGGGGGCTCTGTAGTATAGTCATTCAGCCTCTTCCTAACTGTCAGTCCTCTCTTTTCTGGGAAGTGTTTCACAATACTTCCACTTCTACTGTATTTAAACAAAAATATAAGCTACAAAAAGGCTAGTCATGCAAAAATGGAAAACTCAAAATACAAATTCCAAAACAAAATAAACTCCAGATATCAATATAATTTAAAATAAAGAACCAAAATAAATGTCACATGTATAAAAACACAATACATCTGTAACATTCCTATCAATAAAGAAACATTAATAATACTCACTGGGGATTGAGTCTTGCAATTAAAAATCTAAAAGTATTATTTTCGCAGACAAGTCAAGGCATTTCATTTCCCTCTGATTAGCAAATACTTGGTTTATTTCCATAAAAGAAATGTTACCTTCTACTAGGCTATTGTTGCACATAAAATTGTGTTTTGAAATGTTGAACTTTAGTTGGGACCCACATTTCAGATAAAACAATATTGGGACTGATTGTGGCTGATACTGGTTTTTATTCCCCCTCTATTACATAATCCATTTCACTATACTTTACGTAAAACAAAGTCATCTGATTCCTGCTTCAATTTGGAAAATCATTTCTGTTACATTTTTAATAGGACATTTCACTGCTTTCTGGGTAAAAAATCAATACTACAATAAACAATATAATTTCTAGACTATAACATCCTGACGATTTATTAGTTATGGTGAAAGTCTAGTACAGGCTTCCATTACAATCACAAATCCCGAGCCTAGTCGAAAGTTTATAATGTTTCTGCTCTAAAGGATCAATCCTCCCTACAAATCTATTTCTTTTTATAATCTTACCTGACCAGTGGGGTCCTTAGGAGTTCATCGGTGAACCCTCGACATCCATAAAAGCCTAGTTCTGGAGCTGTGAGTGGAACAGGTTTCCACAATGCAATTTTGGGAAACTGTATGGCCTCTGAGATCAGGGCATCCTCCAGAGGCCAATACAGAAGCCACAAGGTGATCAGGAGGTGACATCGCCACATTCTATTGTTGACCTTGATGGCCATGTTGATTGTCTACTGCCATATTTATACAGTATGATTTTTGTGTGTCAAAAACAGCACAAAACACTACAACAATCTCCATAACCGAGGGGTTCCCAGACATCGTGGGACCAGTGCTCATCTCTGGGGGGACCTCCGGTTACAGTTACGATTAAAAAATATATATAATCATTGAAAACAAATCAAGACCCCATGCAGTACTGCTGCTCCAATATTGGAATGCAACATGTTACTACAAATACTGTAATACATAACATTTGTATGCAAGTTACAATAATAAAACCACAATGTCATTCCGTCACCAATGCAAGTTGTTGATTACTCGCCTCAGTATAAGGTGACTTTGAAAGCGCTGAGAAGAGAATAGCGTCATGAAATTCATTGAGGACTTATAGCATAGTGAGCTTCAATGTATAGACCTTGCATTTGCCAGCATAAAATAGATTTGTTGCACCCTGCTTTTATTCTTCATGACCAGATATCACCAAGAAATAGAATGGATATACGACCATGCACCGTCATTTTTAAAGTCATTGTCTTGTTCCCCGCTCCCTTAATTTCCGGGGGCTCTACAGTGGCATAAATGCAATTGGAGGCTACACCACTTCTGTTTCAGGATTTTTCCCTAGAAAGCGAACATGACGTACTGGTATTTCATAAGGTACTTCATTAGGTCAGACTAAGGGCTATAACACGAGTCTGCTCACTGATTTATGATAAAAATCAATTTTTGGACCCAAAAACAAACACATGGTCCTTTAAGTTTAACATCTCTGCTTTAAAACCTTCACTTTGTTGTTACAGGTTAACTGTGATGAAAGAACCCTACCCTCTAACACATTCCCTACTGTACATTGCAGACCATAGATGCTGTGAAGTGGTTAAGATGATTGTGTACAGTTAATGGGTACTTTTCCAGCATACTATAATAATTGAAAGTTTGTTCACTTTCACAAAAGGCTGTATGGTATATACCCAATAGCAACTCTGCTTAGCGTTTGGTAAACTATGTTTTCTGTATTACAGATCTACAAAAGCTGATATTAAAGGAAATTTGCATTTTTGTGCCTGTCTGCCCCTACTTCCTAAAGGTCCCTACTGTACCTGGGTTCCTACCCACACTACTTAGTACCAGCCTAACCCTGCCCCCTTCCCTTACAGTCACACAATCTGAGCCAGAACAGTAAAAAAGTGGAGGAGCTTTGCGTTCTCAAATATAATTGAATAACATTTGAAAACCAATTTAAGGGCCTATTCGAGTAGCTTCGATAAGTGACTTATAGACAGTTTTTAGCACTTCTTGAATGAGTTTGCATGTGTAGCTATTCAGAAAGCTTTGATAACATGCTAAACTCGCTGTAGAAGTGCTTCTTCCTGATCGTTTGCGTTCCCACAGATAAACCGAGCTATTCTAGTAGCTCTGAGATTCACATCGCGGTTGCAACTCGCAAGGAACTCGCAGGATCTCATCTCGCCACCTGAATCCAGATCTCGAGCTGCATTGTTTGTGTCCCGGTTATGTGACGCGGGAGATTTAAACAATGCAGGGAGATACTGACACCCCATACCTGCGCCTGTAACTCAGGATGCAGGGGTCCCTGGGGCTGAAATTGATGCGGTTCAGCTCCGGCAACCCCCACCTTCAATACTGTGTTATTAAAATAAAATAAAAACAGTGCAATCGCCTGTAAGAGCTGTGCAGGGAGATGCAGCTCTCTCTGTGCAGGGAGATCGCCTGTAAGAGCTGTGCAGGGAGATGCAGCTCTCTCTGTGTGGGGAGATCGCCTGAAAGAGCTGTGCAGGGAGATGCAGCTCTCTCTGTGTGGGGAGATCGCCTGTAAGAGCTGTGCAGGGAGATGTAGCTCTCTCTGTGTGGGGAGATCGCCTGTAAGAGCTGTGCAGGGAGATGCAGCTCTCTCTGTGTGGGGAGATCGCCTGTAAGAGCTGTGCAGGGTGATGCAGCTCTCTCTGTGCAGGGAGATCGCCTGTAAGAGCTGTGCAGGGTGATGCAGCTCTCTCTGTGCAGGGAGATCGCCTGTAAGAGCTGTGCAGGGTGATGCAGCTCTCTCTGTGCAGGGAGATCACCTGTAAGAGCTGTGCAGGGTGATGCAGCTCTCTCTGTGCAGGGAGATCGCCTGTAAGAGCTGTGCAGGGTGATGCAGCTCTCTCTGTGCAGCTCTTACAGACCGCAGGCACATCACTGGGGCAGAAATTAGAAAAAGACTGGATAAGGACACTGCTATCCAAGCAGTTTCTGACCTTCGATAACGCTTTCTGAATACTGTAATAACACACACGTCACACCATTAGGTAGGGTCACGCTAAAACGTTTGATTGAGCATTGATAACATCAAAGCTTCTAGAATGAGACCCTTAATGTGAAAATTTGTCTGCGGATTTATTACATTTGTGCAAATGGAAAATGGTGTCCGTTTCAGGAGCATTCACCAACATGTGTTACTGCCGGATCGAATTCTGGTCAAAAGACTGGGAAGAATTTGCAGCTTGAATTGTGGCCCATCTCTACTACGTATTTATGCAGACCTTTCCAAGAACCTGAATTTCTGTTAGTATCAAAGGAGTCCACTGACCCGTACCGCCAACAAAGAGCTTATGCTTAAAACAAATAGCATTCACAAACCATTACAAGTAGTGTTTATTCTCACACTAGTTACATTAGGTGATGTAAGGTATCATGGACATCACATGTGGTTTAAATGGTACAATACAAATGCAATGATAGCATCATAATATTTAAATAGATTGCCCGTACAGTTTTGTAAACTGCAGCTTGTTGCCAGAATGCATTTCATTCTTTATTGTCCACCTGCTTTCTCTGAATTGTAGCCAGATAAATAATATAAAGATGCAAAGCAGCAACTATCATGAAAAAGATTCCTGAAGTGGAACAAGCAACAGAGAAGTGTTGTTGTTCAGAGTAATGCACATTTTCACTTTGGGACAGGCTTTGTCAGAACGTCACGAGGATTATTTTAAGATCGAAAATGTTTCCCTTGCTGCTTCTGATCAGTCAATACTGGAAATGTTTTGTAACTGTCATTAAGTTGTTACGAGATGAAGCATCCATATTTAGGCATCTTTTCTCTCCATAATTATTCCTGCTTTTTAGATACTTGCTAATCTTCATTCAAATATTACGGTGCAGATAATAATAAATATAATAACTTTATTTCTTATAGCACTTCTCTCCCAATTTGGACTGAATTACTGTACATTGCATGGTATGCAGCACTTAGGAATGTTGCAGACACAGTCCCTGCCCTGTAGAGCTTACAATCTATGTTGTTGGTGCCTGAGGCACAGTGAGATAAAGTGTCTTGCCCAAAGTCACAAGAAGCTGACACCGGGAATTAAACCAGGTTCCCCTGATTTACACTCAGTGGGCCTCATGCAGTAAGCCCCGATAAGGCTTTTTCGGCATTTTATAGCCGTTTTTTGCCCTCCTGATTCAGTAAGCCCCGATAAGTGGGAATTATCGGCAACTTTTCTTGCGAAAAAAATTTTTTCGCCACCCGGCTGCCGATAAGCCACTTATCGGGACTTTTTTTTCCCGCCTGAATTCAGTAAGCCCCGATCAGCTTTTTGGTGCTGATCGGCAGGCCAGATTGGAGATTTTATGGCCAATCCAGCCCGCCAACTAAAGTTGGCAACTTGCTGAAGGAGAAGCATCGGCAAGGGCGACACTTAGGAAAAATCAGCCCTTTTTCCTGCCTGTGATTGATGCCGGGGGTCTCCGGAGCTGATACCCGCACCGGAGCCCCCCGGCATGCATCCGAGGCAGGAAAAAGGCATTTAAAAGCCACTTCATTACCTTAGCGGCTAACCGCTAAGGCAATGAAGGGGTTAACCCACCGTGCCAGCGTTATTGTGGGTAGCGGGGATGGGTGAGGGGGGTATTTGGCCCTGGGTGTGAGTTTAGGACTTGCGGGGGGGTTGCGAGGGCACTTAACCCCTTCACGACCGTAGCAGTTAATACCGCTACGGTCCTGAAGGGGTTAAGGCCTCCCGCTACCCACCCGCAAGCCCTAAACTACCACCGTTGGGGCTAATACCCCTTTCACCCACCCCCACTAGCCACAATATTAAAAAAATACACACCCCAGCCCCACAATAACTACATAAATAAATAATTATATTATATATATATATATATATATATATATATATATATATATATATACCCAACAACACCTATACCCCCCTAACATACTGTATAGTAATTGGTACAATGACTATTATCCACAAAAGGATAATAGTGCAGTTGTCCATTTACAATACATACACAACAATAAAGACTTTAAATACATATAGCACTCACCCATGTCCCACTGCCACGATGAAGGCCATCCTCATCTTCATCCTGCCCATGCCCCATCCGCTTCTGCAAAACAAACACAAGAATTACAACATCCAAATTAATGTCCCCTAACCCCTTAATCACCATAGCGGTTATTAACCGCTACAGTTATTAAGGGGTTAAGCCACCATCACCCACATACCCTCCCCCACAAAGCCCCCCAACCACCCTCACCCAATACCCACAGGGGAGTCCTACCAAATACCCTTGGGCCTAATACCCCCTCCCCCAGCACATACAGTACAATAATGTGCCAAATAACTATTATCCACATAGGGATAATACATTATTTGGCCATTATTAAACACATTCAATAACGTTAAAATGTAAATAAAATTGTACTAACCTCATCAATAAGAAGTCTCCGTCGCCAGCATCATCCTTGGGGTCCGTTGCCAACATTAGAAATAGCCACAACATTTCAATATCATTAACATAACACTGAACCCCTTAATCACCTTATCGGGTACTAACCTGAAAGGTAATTAAGGGGTGAAGCCATCCTGCAATGCCTACAACAGTTATGCATAACATCTTCAGTGAAATAAAAACCAATTGCCTAACCAAATTCCATTTAATCATTCAATCTGTAGGCTCACATGCCTCATAAAACATTGCATTTACAGTGTATACATGTAGCATAACATGTAAACTGCATGTACACGCTGCAAATCAATGTTAACAATACAATAATGCCACTCAAATCGCCATACATCACAAGAAGTATATTATTTAATACAATAAACTCACCATCAATGAATTACCACACATCAATTACATCCCTAAACAATTAAAATACCATCCATACCAATTACACAATGAACTAAAGCTATCCTAACAGAGAACCACTTCAAAACATAGAAAAAAGTACACCAACAAATACAATATACTAAAGCAAGGCTTTCCATATCCTATTGTACGGCCTGGAAGCCCAAAACTTACATCTGTCTAAAAATAAAATACATTTAGCACACATCAATGCATAGCCACAATGATTAACAATACAGAATTAGAAGCTTTAACAACACTATCATTTCTTACCCTGTATATATATCTGTACACATACATACAGACATACATACAGTGGGAAGAAATGATATGCATTATAAAAAATGAAAACATGAAAAAGCAACACAAAAAACAGTTACATTAAGTACATTTCTTTATTTAACTTACCATTACTTGCCCCCACCGACTCCCGTTGATCAGCTTACTCACGAACCAATCCACGACACCATCCACGACACCATCCAGGAACAAATCCACGACACCATCCAGGAACAAATCCACGACACCATCCAGGAACCAATCCAAGAACAAGTGCAGGAACCAATCCAGGAAGCAAGCCACGAAGAAATCCAAGAAACAATCCACGACACGATCCAGGAACAGGAACCCATAAAAGAAAAGAAAAAAACAAATTAAACATTAAAATAATAAAACATGACAATCAAGGGTTGTACTAGTTTTATTCTTAGTGAATCTGTATTACAATACCTTGTTCCGGGGTCTTCTTGACATCCGGTGCCACGCCCTGGTCTTCAATCTTCAGGAGGAGGTCCGTCCTCCTCGGCATCTGCCTTCAAAATGAGACGACATAGGCTTTTATAGGCCTATGACGTCACATTTGTCGTCATATGGTTCCCACGGCCCTGATTGGGCCGTGAAAACCATGTGTTTTGGCCGATGTAAAAAAATTGATGACGTCACTTAAAGGCAATGCCAGCACAGCCAATCAGAATGGCTTTGCTGCTATTGCCTTTAAGAAAACGTCATGAAATGACACATGGCCGGACTCACATGGTACTTGAACCAATCAGAGTAGGGATGGAGTTCCCACGCTCTGATTGGCTGGCTTACCATGTGAGTCCGGCCATGTGTCATTTCATGACGTTTTCTTAAAGGCAATAGCAGCAAAGCCATTCTGATTGGCTGTGCTGGCATTGCCTTTAAGTGACGTCATCAATTTTTTTACATCGGCCAAAACACATGGTTTTCACGGCCCAATCAGGGCCGTGGGAACCATATGACGACAAATGTGACGTCATAGGCCTATAAAAGCCTATGTCGTCTCATTTTGAAGGCAGATGCCGAGGAGGACGGACCTCCTCCTGAAGATTGAAGACCAGGGCGTGGCACCGGATGTCAAGAAGACCCCGGAACAAGGTATTGTAATACAGATTCACTAAGAATAAAACTAGTACAACCCTTGATTGTCATGTTTTATTATTTTAATGTTTAATTTGTTTTTTTATTTTCTTTTATGGGTTCCTGTTCCTGGATCGTGTCGTGGATTGTTTCTTGGATTTCTTCGTGGCTTGCTTCCTGGATTGGTTCCTGCACTTGTTCTTGGATTGGTTCCTGGATGGTGTCGTGGATTTGTTCCTGGATGGTGTCGTGGATTTGTTCCTGGATGGTGTCGTGGATGGTGTCGTGGATTGGTTCGTGAGTAAGCTGATCAACGGGAGTCGGTGGGGGCAAGTAATGGTAAGTTAAATAAAGAAATGTACTTAATGTAACTGTTTTTTGTGTTGCTTTTTCATGTTTTCATTTTTTATAATGCATATCATTTCTTCCCACTGTATGTATGTCTGTATGTATGTGTACAGATATATATACAGGGTAAGAAATGATAGTGTTGTTAAAGCTTCTAATTCTGTATTGTTAATCATTGTGGCTATGCATTGATGTGTGCTAAATGTATTTTATTTTTAGACAGATGTAAGTTTTGGGCTTCCAGGCCGTACAATAGGATATGGAAAGCCTTGCTTTAGTATATTGTATTTGTTGGTGTACTTTTTTCTATGTTTTGAAGTGGTTCTCTGTTAGGATAGCTTTAGTTCATTGTGTAATTGGTATGGATGGTATTTTAATTGTTTAGGGATGTAATTGATGTGTGGTAATTCATTGATGGTGAGTTTATTGTATTAAATAATATACTTCTTGTGATGTATGGCGATTTGAGTGGCATTATTGTATTGTTAACATTGATTTGCAGCGTGTACATGCAGTTTACATGTTATGCTACATGTATACACTGTAAATGCAATGTTTTATGAGGCATGTGAGCCTACAGATTGAATGATTAAATGGAATTTGGTTAGGCAATTGGTTTTTATTTCACTGAAGATGTTATGCATAACTGTTGTAGGCATTGCAGGATGGCTTCACCCCTTAATTACCTTTCAGGTTAGTACCCGATAAGGTGATTAAGGGGTTCAGTGTTATGTTAATGATATTGAAATGTTGTGGCTATTTCTAATGTTGGCAACGGACCCCAAGGATGATGCTGGCGACGGAGACTTCTTATTGATGAGGTTAGTACAATTTTATTTACATTTTAACGTTATTGAATGTGTTTAATAATGGCCAAATAATGTATTATCCCTATGTGGATAATAGTTATTTGGCACATTATTGTACTGTATGTGCTGGGGGAGGGGGTATTAGGCCCAAGGGTATTTGGTAGGACTCCCCTGTGGGTATTGGGTGAGGGTGGTTGGGGGGCTTTGTGGGGGAGGGTATGTGGGTGATGGTGGCTTAACCCCTTAATAACTGTAGCGGTTAATAACCGCTATGGTGATTAAGGGGTTAGGGGACATTAATTTGGATGTTGTAATTCTTGTGTTTGTTTTGCAGAAGCGGATGGGGCATGGGCAGGATGAAGATGAGGATGGCCTTCATCGTGGCAGTGGGACATGGGTGAGTGCTATATGTATTTAAAGTCTTTATTGTTGTGTAAGTATTGTAAATGGACAACTGCACTATTATCCATTTGTGGATAATAGTCATTCTGCCCATTACTATACTGTATGTTGTGTATTGCTGCTATGTTTATTGGGGGCATTTGTCCCCAATAAACATGCTACTATGCGTTAACCCCTTCATTGCCTTAGCGGCTATCCGCTATGGTAATGAAGCAGCATTAATGTATTTTAATAATATTGTGCGGAAGCAGGAGGCCCCCTGAGCTGAAGCGCATTTATTTGTGGCTCAGAGACCCCCTGCCTCCCGAGTTACAGGCCCCGGTTTGGGCCATCGGTTACAGTGTGGACGCCATGTTTATTGCGGGGACGCTATAAACATGGCGGCGACACTGCCACCCGATGACACATACCGGGGCCTGTAACTCGGGAAGCAGGGGGTCCCTGGTCCACAAAGCAATGCGGTTCAGCTCAGGGGACCCCCTGCTCACTGTACAGTATAATTAAAAAGACATTCATGCTGCTTCATTACCGTTGCACATAGCCGCCAAGGTAAGGAACGAGTCTTTATTGATGTGTGTGTGTTTTATTTATACTATACATGTGCAGAGGGTCTCCGGAGCAGAACAGCGTTGGTTTGAGGTCCGGGGACCCCCTGCCCCCCGAGATACAGGCCCCTTTATGGGGTGCCGGTATCCCTCTGGTTTGTTTACAGGCCGCGGTCACGTGATCGGGACCTTTAAACGCCGAGGGATACCGGCACCTCATAAAGGGGCCTGTATCTCGGGGGGCAGGGGGTCCCCGGACCTCAAACCAACGCGGTTCAGCTCCGAAGACCCCCTGCACATGTAGAGTATAAATAAAAGTTGTTTTTAAATACTTTTTTTGGTGCCGAAGTTTGCGCTGAGAGAGCGGCTTGTCTCTCTCAGCTGCAAACATCTATCGGCACCAAAGGCTTATCGGGAGCCTTATCGGGAGCCAGGCTGTATCGCCACAGCTCATCGGCAGCTTTGCTTTCGCAGTGCTTCAGCAGGGATCGGAAGGATTCGGCCCTTACTGAATACTGCGAGGGCAAATCGCCCAAAAAATACATTTTCGCAATTCGTGCCGAAAATTTTGTATCGGGGCTTACTGCATGAGGCCCAGTGTCTTTGTTTACAGAGTCAGTGTCTTTACTTACTGAGCCTCTCCTATTGTTTAATTATTTATTTATTATTAGCAGCAAATCGCGTCTTTCACCTTCTGACTCCACATATTTATTTAAACGGAGGCCAGGAACTCAACTAAAATCTTGGGCATTCGCAGTACAGCGTCGTTTGGAAGCAGACCTTTTTACAAATTGTTAAGTTGTTGTTATTTCAATCAGCAGAGTATTTAATGAACCTCAAGCAAGTCAATGGCAACAATTAAGTGAGAAAACATTTTAAAAAGTATACGGTTATTGGAACAAAAAAGAGCAAAGGGGATTAAATGCTGCTCAGGTTAAGTCATTCTATTTTTTCATTAAGAATTGCACCTGTTACAATTGTTTTTATAAAGGATAACGTTTAATAATGAACACCTAAAAATTAATCTTAATTTATTTACAAAAGTAATCGTTTTACATTTTGAATTCCCTCACTCTGCATCTCTTCATAAACTGTACATGTTTGAAATGTAAAGACCTTTTATTTACCTAATATTTAGGTATTGTTTATGTACTATATTATGGCTTTTTTTTTTAGAAACAAATATAAGCCCAATATTAGTCCTAGTTTTCAAGTAGATATACATTTTGCTAATTTCACATCAAATACTGCAACATTGCCACTTTGCAACTGTTGCCGATTATAATAATCAATACACTTGAGTAATTAGTTTTAGTGTATGTTTTAGAACATATTCTTTACAGCATCTATATCTTGTTGTTGTTATTATTATTATTATTATTATTATTATTATTATTATTATTATTATTATTATTATTATTATTATTATTATTATTATTATTATCATCAGTCTATACATGTATATATTAACCATTGCAGTTCTCTAATGGTATACTGGCTAATGGCCTAGAATGCCACAATTCCTTATGATGTACTCTACCAGTGCGATGGGGCCCCTGCACTTCCGTTTCCGGCATCCAAGGATCGGCGCCATAATGTGATTGCTCCCGGAGTGATCACGTTATGCAGAAGTGCTGGAGATCCGGAGACACTCTGGGGCCGCTCTACCCCTGCACTGTAAAGATTAAAAATAACAGTTTAATAGGCAATCTAAAGAATCCAAAGAAAACTTTAAAGCATATACTTTCTACAGATACAATAAATTAGGGAGGAAGTCCCTTATCGGAGATCTCAAAGTCTATTGGCTCATAAATAAGTAGGAATCGATGGCAATTAAACAATAAATTTGAAGGAGTCTGTATGTCTGTCATTACCATGGCTGGAATATTTCTGTTTTGTTGGTTGGAAAAAAGTATTAGATTATCATAGCCGTGACAGTGACAGATTTATAGAAATCATTGCAATTATATAAAAGTCGGATCATATTTTCATGCATTTCTTGATTGCTTAAATACGCTGTAGCATTGGTAAGTTGTCATTTTTTCCCTTGCTATTAATTATTTTGATAAAATGCTAACCCAGCAGGTTACTACTAAGAACTTGCTAAGGGTTCAAACTATCAAGAAACAGAAATAGCTTTTTTTTTTTAAAGTAAAATATAAGCTTAGAAATACATTTTTACCATTTATTTTCAAGCGACAGTGTAGTGTCTCATTGGTCCGAATGGGAACCGGGGAAATTCCCAAAGACCCCCACCCCTGGTGGACCTGTTCAGGCATCCCAACTCGGACCCCCTTCCTTCTCTCCTCTCATTGTGGGGAGGGGACCCCGTTAGCATTCGCATGCGGGATGGATGTTTGACTTTGATCTCTGGCGCTTATTGATGTGACAAATGTTAGCAGCAACTGAATATGTTGATTACCTAACAATACAAAACTGCTATATTCAGGGTGTTCAGATATCAAGATGCTTTTCACCCAAAGTCAGCACATCCACTGCTTTTAACAGGAAGAGAGCCGGGAGGGACCTCTTAGGAAATGATGAACAGCTCTTAAAGGTACATAATCATATACAACATCCCCTCCCCACTCACCCCCCCACTAAACAAAGAAAATATAGTAGATGCAACTGTTGGTCTTAGACCACTTGTCAAGGAAAATCTGAGACCATCTTGCAGTAATTCATAAGATGGTCCACAGAAGGCTGTAATGGCCCATTGGATTAACACAGCGGGGGTCCCTGCGTTTGAATGGGTCTCGCAGCCCGGTATGATTCACACAGCGTGAGTCCCATTCAAATGCAGGGACCCCGCTGTGTTAATCCGATGGGCCATTAGCCTGGCTGCAGAAATCTCCCAGCATTGGACTGGTTTTAGTGCAGCATTCTCAAGGCAAGCGGCCTATAACCGACAGTTGCAGCTGTACCATAACGAGTCTAAATAACAAATACAGGCATAATTCTAGCATCACGCTAACTGTTGTTAACCCAACAGAAAGTATTTGTTGTTGGTATTTTTGTAACATTACCCCTTCTTGTGACAGTGGGCATCTGCGTAGGATAGTTTATGTCATCATGAGCCGAATAACCGTGTTCGTCTGAGACTTTTTCCTGAGATATGGGTTCGGTCAGTTAACATACCATTCATGCCGAGGTCTCACTCAATCCATTGTCATCCTGCAGCTGGTCGCCAAGTCCTCATGGCTGCACAATATTACTGTGAGAAAAATACTCTTCGCCCTTGTCATTTCCCAATTAATCAAAGGGATCCAGCTTGTATCGTAGGCTTAGGGACTGAAAAAGCCTTTGGCATGATAGCACCTGTTTAATTCAATGTCATGTTTTGATATCAGAGACTCCATTCTGGAAGCGGTCAAAGGCCTTTACAATCACCCTTTGGCAGCCATTGTCACCAGCTCCGGTAGATCCAAATGATTCACTCTACAAAGGGGAACAAGGCAAGTGTGCCCCCTTTCCCAAATCTTATCTGATATAGCACTTGAGCCTCTCACCATAGCCTTAAGATATTTACTTTCTAGTCTTCAGGTGGGTTCACAAAAAATCCAATTAGCCTTTATGCTGATTTACTTGATTCTTCTCAGGTGCTACCTCTGCTATTCAAAAAAGAGATGTCATGGACATCAACATTGCCTTCACTAACTTTGTCAGGAACTATAAAAAACACAGGATAGAGCTGAGTACACTATGGGCAGACAGACTCGTAAGGTATTAATTTTCTTAATATTGAAGGTTTTAATCTTGTTTTCCATTTTCACTATGCAAGGGATTGGGTACATATGATTTTTATACATTGTCCCTCACATACATTCCTCGCTTCCCTTAGTTTCTCTTCCTGAACATATAAAAGAGGATAGTCTTTTCTTCGATTTCCTTAGAGCATAGAAAGTTATTACAAGCAGATTAAATCTACATCCTAATATCTCAACCTTCCTGCTTTTAAGAGGCAACCCTGAGTTCCCTGCTGTAGACCTGCTTTTATTTATTATTTATTTACAAAATATTTAACCAGAAAAAAAAATGCAGTGAGAGTTACCTCTCGTTTTCAAGTATGTCCTGGGCATAGAGTAAAGATGATAACATTACACTTTACAGGTACAAAGATGTTTATAGCAGGAAACAATGGACATCTTGAAGGAGCTTAAACAGGAAGAAGATTTGAGGGACTCAGGTACTTTACATTGTTCCCCATGTGGGATGATTGGTACAAGAAGGAAGAGTGACCAGATTGTTTACTGAACCTTTGGACTATAAGCGGGTTTCTGGAGGAGGATCTAAGGAGATACACATAGGTGCTGGGTACAGTAGGGGTGAGAATCCTGCTCAGATATATGGGCAACTTGTCCAGAAAGTATTTGAAGGCGAGACAGGAAAGAGGTAAATTGCATCTGGAGTCCCGGGATAGCCAACCTCCAGTAGTTCAGTTAACATAGCACAATGGTGGGTATTGAAGTTACATATTAAGACAAAACAGCATATTGAGTGTTAAAAAATGTAAAGTTTGCCAAGGTGGATTTGGGGTGCTTTACTTTATGTGGGAGAGAAAATGGAAACCTTTTATTGTAAAGCTAACAAAGGATTTAAGTGATGTAATGTAGTACTTGACCCCTTCAAACACACACAGGAAAATCTTGAACCAGTTTTGATGCATGAATGGTAACTCGACTCTCTTCTCTGGTATAACCCTTAAGGTACAGTATGAACATTTATCATTTATGATTTTAAGCTTGCTTATTGTTGACTATTTGAATATTAGCCTCTTTTATAAATACATTTTTTTTAAAAGAATAAAAATGGGTAGACACATTGGTCTCAATCTCACTAGTAAGGTCAAGACATAGCTACTTGTAAAGATTAAATAAACACACAACACAAATCTTCTTTTTATGTAACAGACTTATTCAACAAGCTCTTGTTTACAATTTACGTGTCTTAGTTATCCTTACAAATATGTGCAATCTTTTGTCCAGCTGATCATATCTGTATTGAAATATTCTTTGTACACACTCATGTACTGTGATATTTCTATTAGAATTAAAAAAAAAATGTTCTGCTCATTATCAGGTTGTTCAGTGTTAAGATGTTGTACAGTCTCAGAAAAGCATAGAGGTGGGCTGTCTTGCTGCTCAGTAATCCTTTTTGGCCTCAGCTGTCTCCTGTTTGTAGTATCACACACCATCTTTGCCTCTACCTTAAATCTTAGTTCCTCAACAATTTTTTTGTATAACTGAGGTTGCCAACTTCATGCTGTTTCCATGCACCCACTCTCCCATTCCTGAAGTTGAGGATGTTTACGGGCAGTTTTTTTTCATAGTGTCTTTTACTGTCAATCTTGACTTGCTGTAAACTACAGCCTCTAATAACCTCTGTTGCGTGTAAGACCGTTGATTAACATTTTCCTCCTTACGATGGAGACTGACACAGCTAGTTTTGTGTACTTACAGATGCAGCAGACGTTATTCGAACACTTCACGCGTTGTATACCTCGGAAAACCCACGTCATGGCGCGTGATTTCTTCCAACCTTACCGCCTTAAGACGCGAGTGCAGAAAATGGCATTATGGTGTTCTGGTTTTTAAACACCTGAAATTGACACATTGACATTCATATCATTGCACACAAAGAAACAGAATCCATGAAATTCAAACAAAGCAACCGCGCTAAACACGGGTGCCTGGTGTGATTGACCGCGTTAATGCCGCGTGGAATACAGCAGAGCACATGAAATTTGTTCGAATAACGGCCGCTGCATCTGTACTCTTGATACAGTTTGCTAGAGACTATTAAGGTGTTATTCATGAAACTGAGATAGTGCTCCAATTTCCACTATCACACAGAAACTCTTATGAAAGTCAATGGGAGTTGCCCGATCTGCATTATCGCAATTTATGGGGTAATTCTACATTGTCCTTGTCAATGGGGGTTATCAACCGATTGTGGTCCAATTAGACACTTCAAATGTGTGGGACACACACATGTTATGTTTAATCTGACTGAGTCTAGTGATAATTAAACTAATGACCTGACTTTAAACAGCAACAGTGAGAGGTTGAGGATCCTGCTGGCGGACAGTCCTCAACGTCTTTCATCTGGTACAGGGAGTGTTTGCAGGACCAGTGAACCTCCAACTGTTCCAATATTCATTCCTGAAAGTCAGGAGTCCCTAGACTTCCTGTGCCCAAGACCACTGTCACGGAACCACAACACTCCCAGAGGTCACTGATCTATGCCTACATTCCTAAGGTATCCACTGCCACCAGAGCCCTTGAGAGTAGGCTCAACCAAATACAAGCCACTAGTCGTGTCTCTTGCAGCCCCTAGTTCGGAGCAAATAAACTTTGGGTTTATTATAAGGGAGTATAACATAGATAGTACATAAAGGCAACAGGGAACGATCCATAAAAGGGGAAACAATACTCAGGAAAAATGAGCTATTAGCAGAGTCCTCCGAGGATGCCGCCTCAGCTAAGCGATCCTGGGCTTTTTTCATCCTTTGTGGGTGACTAATCAAGCATTAACAGAACCCACAACATGTCCAAAACATACCTGCAGCAGTTTGGCTCTCCAGGCAGCTATCCTCTGGATTGAGGGTTGCTGATCTCCTCTGCAGTGATGCTAGAATAATTCCTTGGGGGTCTCTCTCTGATGAGACTCACCTCCACGATCCAGCACCAACAGACACTGCACACAAAGACTGCAGCGTCCACATAGCAAGGAGCCTCAGCTGACCTCACAGGGGATAGCACACAGGCCCCTTTCTGCTCACTTTACAGCTCCCAACTCTCCCTTCTGTGTCCGTTCTTCCTGCTTATATCAGCTGAACTTCCCATTCACAAACACAGTCTCCCTGCGCTGCGCATCGCAATGTTTTTATTTATTTTTATAACATAGTATTGAAGCAGGGGTCTTAGGAGTTGAATTCCATTAATTTCAGCCCCAGGAACTAGAGGTACAGGCCCTGGTATGGGGTGCCGGTATCGCTTGCATATTTAAAAAATAAAAATAAAACCCGGTCACGTGACCTGGGAGAGTTGAACTTGTAGGAGATACCAGCACCCCATACCGGGGTCTGTATCTCAGGAAGTAGGGGGTCCCTGGGGCTGAAATCAATGCAGTTCAGCTCCGTAGACCACTGCTTCAATACTATGCAATGAAAATACTAAAAGTAGTTTTTAGTTAACACTAAAAGGTAATGAAGGGGTTAAACCGAAGTACCTGGTTTTCTGGGGGTAGAAAGGGTGTGTGATGGGGGTAATTGCCCCTGGATGGGTAGCGGAAGGGGGTAATCCCTTAATTACCTTAGCGGTAGTAGCCGCTAAGGTGATTAAGGGGTGAACCCCTCCTGCAACCCTTCATGGAGGCCTGACAAGCCACCCATCCTGACTGCATCTGTACAACTGTGAAACCCAGTGATTCAGAATGGCGCTATCACACAGTGATAGTGATCTATAACCATAAATAATATAAGTGGTGAAACTGAAAAAACTCTCAACCTTCCAGGGAATATACACTGATTCCCTCACAGAGCGTGGAAATCCAAGGGGGGGGAGGAAGGGAGCAGAATCGTCAGGAACACCCAGAAAAAAACATAAACATAAAAAACATAGTGTAATATGTAGATGAATGTAAATCAGAAATCAGGATCAGCTTGGCTCTTGTGGCGTGCCTACTTACAAGAAGTAAGATCAAAAACCAGCGTTTGTATGGTTAAAGGTGGAGATGTGATCTCTAATTCTTGAGTTCGTTGGCTGCAGCAATTATTGCTGAAGTGTACAAGGTGGTGTGTCTGCCGGGGCTTTATCCCTCACAGTTCATCAGCCGCATTCATACAGAGAGAAGAGGAGAACATAGTGTTTTACCAGGTAAACAACACAGACTTTATCGTTGTATCATAAAGATATGTACTCACAATAAAACATGTGAACGCAGTCACATAACGGTTTCTTTTTAGGGCAACAGCAAAACGGCTCGGCAGATGGAAAAAGTCCTCCACTTCACGATAGATTCCCCTTCTCGAGGGTGCCCCCTTGTCCGGTGCCGGTGGATGGCGTCTGACGTCACTTCCTGGCCTGGAGGTGACGACTTCCGGTAGAGGAGGGAAAATCGAAGGAATTGGAGGGGTCGCCGGACCGCAGCAGTGCCTCTAGGATAGGAGCAGGTTCTCAGGCAGTGAGAGTGATCTGCTTCCTTCCAGCTGGCTCAACGCGTTTCACTGCATCCGCAGCTTCCTCAGGAGAAATTAGACTAATTGCTCCTGAGGAAGCTGCGGATGCAGTGAAACGCGTTGAGCCAGCTGGAAGGAAGCAGATCACTCTCACTGCCTGAGAACCTGCTCCTATCCTAGAGGCACTGCTGCGGTCCGGCGACCCCTCCAATTCCTTCGATTTTCCCTCCTCTACCGGAAGTCGTCACCTCCAGGCCAGGAAGTGACGTCAGACGCCATCCACCGGCACCGGACAAGGGGGCACCCTCGAGAAGGGGAATCTATCGTGAAGTGGAGGACTTTTTCCATCTGCCGAGCCGTTTTGCTGTTGCCCTAAAAAGAAACCGTTATGTGACTGCGTTCACATGTTTTATTGTGAGTACATATCTTTATGATACAACGATAAAGTCTGTGTTGTTTACCTGGTAAAACACTATGTTCTCCTCTTCTCTCTGTATGAATGCGGCTGATGAACTGTGAGGGATAAAGCCCCGGCAGACACACCACCTTGTACACTTCAGCAATAATTGCTGCAGCCAACGAACTCAAGAATTAGAGATCACATCTCCACCTTTAACCATACAAACGCTGGTTTTTGATCTTACTTCTTGTAAGTAGGCACGCCACAAGAGCCAAGCTGATCCTGATTTCTGATTTACATTCATCTACATATTACACTATGTTTTTTATGTTTATGTTTTTTTCTGGGTGTTCCTGACGATTCTGCTCCCTTCCTCCTCCCCCCTTGGATTTCTATGCATCTGTACAACTACATGAAGTACAGAATGATGCTGGGGGAACCAGTCAATGAAATGCAATGCACTGTGACAGTTTATCCCCTGATCTATTGTTCTTATTCATTAAAATTAAAATTAAAAAGAAATAACTCTCCCCTTCACAATTAATTTGTGCTTATGGCTGAATTTAGTCAAAGCTTTTAATAATTGTCTGTCCTTTTTTATTGTACTTTTTTGCTGGTAGAAAATGAGACCTCCGTGGACCAATTAAGATTAAGCGCAAGCATAATGATAATTATCAAGTGTTTTAATTACACCAAGTTTAGTGATCTTATGATGTTATGATCTTCAGAAAAACAATTTGGCCGCAATTGCTGACTTACTGAAACTTATTTTATAACCATACTGTACCAGCAAATCCAAAGCACAAACTTGACTCAAGGTGAATGTAAAAAATAAATGTAGTGTAACACAGCGAAAAATTAATTCATGTTATTTATTTATAAAATGTGTTACCAGGAAGTAATACATTGAGAGTTACAGTACCTCTCGTTTTCAAGTATGTCCTGGACACAGAGATATGACAAATTTATGGTTACAAAAACATAGTTACATTAAGAGAACAGGGACATCCAGTTCATGAGAGAGTTTACTGGCATCTCTGCTGTCTCTAGGGGAAAGAAAATGGAAGTCAAATCTTGTGGGTGCCCTGGGCCAATAGGAAGCTGCAGCTGTATTGTTTGCGGCTTCAGATTGGGTGTCAATTTTAATCCCTTCTTGAATATATATATATATATATATATATATATATATATATATATATATATATATACACAGATCTAGCGGACTTCATTGTTCCCTCTGATATTACAGCATATTGTGTTATAACACAGAATATCACAGAACTTCCATAGGATTTAATGGCAGTGATAACGTAGAATTAGAGATGGCGGATTTGGATCTGCCTCGGATTGTCTGGTTCCTTTTGGTCTACAGATTTCCGTGGATCAGTGTCAAAAAGGGTGATCCACCTTTTTCCGGGTTGACTGACAAGCCACATGGCGGATTAATAATCCGTGCTCAGTGGATTGTGGAATACACAGATTGGATTCTTAAAAATCCGTCTGGATTGTATATCCAATGGCGGGTTTTGATTAATCCGTACGTATTTAAACTGGAACAATCCGGGAATGTATTTTACACCGCGAAATAGATATTGAATGGAAAGCCCGGGAAACGGATTTTGAATGGAAAGCCCGGGAAACGGATTTTGAATGGAAAGCCCGGGAAACGGATTTTGAATGGAAAGCCCAGGAAACGGATTTTGAATGGAAAGCCCGGGAAACGGATTTTGAATGGAAAGCCCGGGAAACGGATTTTGAATGGAAAGCCCGGGAAACGGATTTTGAATGGAAAGCCCGGGAAACGAATTTTGACAGTTCCACCCATCCCTACACAGAATATGACAGAATATCCCAGTATAACGTGCCAGCAAGAGCAATACAGATGTAGAGTAACAGGATTTACCATCTCTGGAGCTGCAGCTCAATAAGCTTAATTCACGGCTCCGGAGATGGTGTTGCCGCGGTCGCACTGCGGGGGTGTCCATGCTTCCCAATCACACCCCCCACAACAATAATCTTCCAGCACTGGGGCAGCTGCGGTCACTGCATCTGGTGGTTTTACACCATATGTGTATAGCCAAGAGGGAATCAAAACACAAAAGTAGTTGTAGACATTTTTGTTGAACCCTCATAATAATAAAAACAGACCTGTTAGTTTTATTTTTTAACAGGTGCTTTGATTATAATCGTTGAATTAAAAAAGAAACCACTTAATTTTGTATGCTTCATTTTCTTTTGTTATACTGTATGACATCACTGACACAATTTTTATATAGTTCAGTAAAGCAAAATTAGTAACTAGAAACCACTACTCAAAAAGGAGAACTTAATTTCCTGTTTCATATGTATCCTTTTTTCCACCAAGCAATTAACTTCCCTGACAATGTGTATAACACAATCCACTTGAAGCAATAGCATCTCTTAGCTATTTCAAGTCTATATATATATATATAATCAAAAGAAACAAACAAGAGTGAAGTAGCGCCTCTAATATATCCTGGACAAGGCTATTAAATTGAAGAACTAATTAACCCTACCGTGAAAACGTTTAGTGGGGTGATGTGATGATAGCAAATTATACCTGCTAAAACCTATAATCTCAGAGTTGGTGTGATGTTAATTTAACACAATACTAATAATAAAAAATGAACATTATATTCAATAATAATAACATAAAAAATTTAAAAAATGATTAAATAAAAAACCCTTAGAAAAAACCTCTGAAAAAACAAAGTCCCGTTCCAAAAGCAATGTCATCCAGGTATTGGCAGCCCATTTCAAAGGGATCACTACTCCCTAAATATATCTGTGAAAAAAAGAGAAAAGAAAACAGGCGCACACCTAGTGCATTAACGTAATAACAATAGGGGATCCCCTGATGAACGAGGCTTTCACGGACCATATCGATATGTGGTACAGATTCATCGATGATGTGTTCTTGATGTGGAGGGGCTCCACTGACCTCCTCAAGACATTCATCGATGGACTGAACCAGAACTCGAACAATCGGAAACTCACTTATGAGATTGGTCCTGATAAAATTAACTTTCTCGACCTCACCATACAAATCGAACCTACAGGGATGTTTGTAGCACCATTTATAGGAAGAGTACTGCTACCAATAGCATCCTCAGGGCTATGAGCCACCACCCACCTAACCTTATCAAAGGCATCCCTGTAGGGCAGTTCCTGCGAATGAAGCGGAACTGCACGAATAACCAAGAGTTCGAGACACAGGCCTCACTGATGAGGGGCAGGTTCTTGGCTCGTGGTTACAGCAAAAATAGGGTTCATAAAGCATACAAAAGAGCCAAGAACACCTCAAGACTAGATTTACTCAAAGAGAAGGCGACAAACAGGTTCTCTAACACCATCAGGTTCATCAGCACCTACATTGAACATTGGAACCAAGAGAGGTGTGCATTTAACAAACACTGGCATATCCTCAGAGCCGACGAGGACCTTAAGGAAGTACTGAAGCCATACCCGGAGATGACCAGTCGCAGGTCTAAGAACCTACGCGACCAACTGGTGAAGAGCCATTTTGAGGCCCCAGTCAATAAAACCTGGCTTCCCAATGAACCCCCAGGTTGTTACAACTGTAGCAATTGCAAAGCCTGTTCTGTCATTGTGAATGCTAAAACGTTCAATAACTGGGAAAACACATGCACGTTTAATATACACAAGTTTATTAATTGCAGAACCCCAGGAGTCATATACATGGCAGAATGCATTTGCACCAAAAAATACATAGGGAAGACCAGACGCCCATTCAGGACACGTGTCCTTAAACACCTGAGTAGCATCAGGAATGGTATGGACACCCCGGTGGCTAGACATGTTAACTAACACCACCGGGGTGACCATACTGTACTTACCTTCAAGGGCATAGACCAACTCTCCATGGGCATCAGAAAGGGGTACTGGGACCAGAAACTATTAAAAATAGAGTCCTGCTGGATTTATACACTCCAAACCCTTTTCCCTAATGGTCTGAATGAGGGCTTTGTCTTCAGTCCCTTTATCTAGCCCTAACTTGTAGCCTTGTCTCACTGAGCACCTTTATTCATCTTTGACCTATCATAGGTCCTTGCTACCATGTACCATTTACTGTGTCATGCCAATAAGCTTCTCCTCAGTTTTTATCCACAAGCTGTCATTCTCCTTGCTTACAGTGAAAGCCTTTGCATAGTGCAGAACCATTGTCTTGATTACTGTACACACTAATCATGTACATACAGACAGTGACTACTACACTAGATCTGCTTCAGTACTTGTGCCTGAGTGGGGATCCTATATTAGCTATTATTCAGCGCTGTGGTTTGACTAGAACACTACACACGTCATTAACTTAACTACACTTCAAGAATAGGACACTGAGTAACCTATCAGAGCTCACGCTCTCCCATAAAAGGTGGGGGCTGTACTAACGCTCCTACCCAGCCTTGAGAAAGCATGCCTTGTGAAACGTACGTCGGCAGTGACGTCATCACGTCAAAGGGGCGGGACTAACGCTCGTGATCGGAGCGCGACCGTCTCATACTAGCTCCATAACACGGAGCTTCTCCTATGCATTGAGCTCACCTTAAACTATCTAAGCAGCACTCTTGGCAAGCTCGAATACACCCAGCACTAGCAAGTAGGTGTTTATTATCTAGCGCTACCACAAAGTCTGCTTTTTTTCTATACCGGATACTTTTGTTGTTCCTACATACTGAGGTGTAAGTAGACACTACTTGTGTACTACTGTTCTCTCTTTTATATTTTTTTGTCAACTGGTGTGCCAACAGCTGTATGCTGCGCTGGGATTTATAACCCTCACTGGGTTTCCCTACACAGGTGACTCACCTAGTGTGGGGTGTTTGCCTACTACTAAAACTGTGTCCATATATGACAGCTACTATCACTGATATTCACAGTGGTACAATTGCTTGGATTGTCACACTATGGGATATGTAGAGCCATCATTATAGTCCCTAGTACAGCTTACTTACACAGACAGTTGCAGTGCTTATTTAGCATCTATATCATCTGTTGCCATCTCAGGCAGGGGGACTTACCTATACCACTATTGGTGTATATATTTCCCCTCCTGCTGCTATCTACTACAACCTCATACATACAGGTTTACCTGTGTTATACTTTCACAGGCAGAGGCCACCTCGGTTTGACCATCTAGCTACACCCTGAACATATCATCAAGGGTGTTAGCACTTATTATAAACATCTATCCGGCATATGTGTGAAATGTGAATGTTGTGAATATAATGATATACATTAAATGCTTATTAGTGACTGTATGTGTAGTGAATATAATTACTATGTGTTTAAAGTAAAAAAAATTCAATATAGACCATTTGTGAACAAAAAACAAATATATTAATAAAGATGATATTAATCATCCCATAAGTCAACCACTATGTTACTGAATACACATAAATATATGATAGATATATATAACAGAGATCTTACTGACCAGACACATGACTATATATATAACAGAGATCGAAATTTTATGAGTCATTACTGACAGTAGTGAACTCTCGTCCCATAAGCGCTAAAGGCCATGTCTGTACATACTGTGCTATATGTATGCACACACAGCTGTCTCTCACACATACTAATACTCCTTGTTTTTCCATCCCTATACACCAATAGGGACCACTAAGTATCCACACACACTTTTAGTTGTGCTACTAACTCTCACATTTCCACACCCACCCACACCATTTATATCCAGTCCCACTCCGCACACACCTTGTGTAAAGCACTGTATATACTGTGGGCTCTCCATTCATTTTTATTCACACTGATACACATACACACTCTTTCTTCACTTGCTTTCAGTAACCATTCAACACCTCCAGCCATAAAACACATCCACACCGGGGGAAGGAACAGCACAGATAACATTCCAAGAGACACTGTTTTTAAGTTTACCTTTTGCTTCATTCATTGTAACATCGCCGGAAGAAGAGATCAGTGTATCTCGAAAGCTCGCACAAATAAAAGCATTTCGTTAGCCACAGAACGGTATCATCTATTTATTTTTTTATTTTTTTGATATATATATATATATATATATATATATATATATATATATATTGGAGAAAAAGAAGAGACAGCGCACGCCCCATAGCGTAAAATAATACATTTATTAGGAAAGGGGGGAAGGGGAGGGGGGGTAGAAAATTCACTCACAAGGGTCAATTAAAACAAGCAGTTTGTGATAAAATCACCGCCAATTCTGGTCACTTAGAATCCAGACCCTGCAGTCCAACTCTCACTTGAAACTGCTGGAAGATTTTCTCTGGTGCAGGCGTCCAAAGGCTCATTAAAATCAATGATACAGTCTTTGAGTTCGGGTATTGTCTCCAATGTAAGCTGATCGCAATGTGAATCTGCGCTTGATGCGGCCCATTATGCGCTTGCGTGATGACGCAGTTCCGTTCCCTGACGCGTTCTGTCACGTGACTGTGACTTTCTCAAAGGGTTGCTGGTAAATCATGCCCTCACTGAAGATTTATGTCCACTGGTTACTAAGTTACCCAATCGTGTCTCTTGATAGGTTCATGATTAGAATGAATAAACCTATCACATCAGGATTATGCCTTAGGTGGATGAAAGCTGGCATGATATAGAAAACAAATACAAATGTATAGGGAGGGGACTATAAAATGATTGGAGGATCAAAGAATATGATAAATAAGTAAATAAACATGACACTAAATAACTGACCTATGGGTAATAATGGAAACACAGCATTAAACATAAAACAAAAAATATTTATATATAAAAAATATTTTTACATAAACCAAAAGGAAAAATTATTTTTTAGGGCGACAACAAAATCATAATAATAAAATCTTATCTTAAGAGAGCAGAAATGGACACGTATAATGATTAAATAAAATAAAATGAACATCAGAAAAAATTATATATAACTATAAATATACCCCAACTTGACAACATTGTTAATAAACTTGAGGACCATGAAAGGAAAATTGCTAGATCCAATAATGTGTAACTATGTCACTAATCAATAGACAGTAATGGTGATAACAAAAATCTGATTGTGAATATTCTTTATGAAATTAATTCTTTAAAAGTGAAAATTATTTTTTAAAAATGTGAATAATATTGAATTTAATCTGACAACAAGTGAATGTTTGAAATAAATTGTGATTTTAACACTTAATGTGTGTGAATTTTAATTTATATGAAATTTAAATTGTGTTCATTTTGATGTAACAAAACAAAGGAGAAGAGGGTAGGAAACATGTATAAATACAACCATTAATATGTTACTAATTGTCCTATAAGAACATAGAAATATAAACTGTAATTGCATACATAATTACATTATTTTATGTACATATTAGGAAGAGAGGAGCAAAGGAATATAAAGGGTATCCAAGTCTAACCAGAAACCCAAGAAATGACTGTGTGGGTAATGGTACAAAGCAGTGGGAGTAAGGAAGGAACAAGGCTATACCAAGGTACTTGCATCTAAACATTCATTCAATCCACCAGGGGCAAGGGTGCCCAACTGGTGGATCCAGAATGTCTCCTGGCGGCAAAGAATTTTAAAACGATCTCCCCCCAGAGCACAAGGAGAAATGGATTCCAGGCCCATAATGGTCATAGATTTTGGATCCTGGTTATGTGCTGTTTTAAAATGACGGGGAACACTATGTGTGTTAATCCCCATTTCAAATTTCTCCTGTGCTCTAGGAAGCGAACGTGCAATGGACGTGTAGTGCGGCCAACATATTGTTGGCCACAGCCACACTGGATCAAATAGATTACAAAGGAACTAAGGCAATTGATGTGTGTCTTAATATGATAAACCCTATCCTTATTATGAGAACTGAACTGTGCTTGAGATAACAGATGTTTGCAAGTGATGCAACGGCTTCGTCCACATCTGTGATTACCCTTAGGACCCACATCTATGGACGAAGTGGTCGAATCAATGGACTTGAGTTTGGAAGGAGCCAGAATGCTTTTAATGCTTCTAGCTTTTCTATATACAATGGATGCTCTCTCTGGCAAAATGGTTTTTAGATGGGGATCACAGTTGAGGATGCTCCAGTGAGTATTTAAAATGTGGTTTATATTTTTATAAGCCTGATTGTAAGTAGTAATAAGGACGATTATGCGACTGATAAAGTCAGGGTTTGGAAATGGGCACGAAGTTTTAATAGAAGAAGAGGGTGCTATCAATCAGGCACTCGGACACGGGGGGGGGGGTGGAACCCAATCCCATGTTCCTAGGGATGGTTCGGGACATACCTCTGGTCATCAGAGTTACCATCAGGGTTCCAAAATAGCAACTGGTAGCACAGACTATGCGCCGGCTCCAGATGGTAGATAGTCGGCTCTAGAAGTCGAGAAACTCCCTATTGATGATACTCTTGTTGGAAACTCTGATGAGTCAGAGATTATTGTGGATCATGATAAGGATGTTAGATCCAAAGATTCCAGGTTAACACAAAAGTCACCGTGTTTTTTTAGACCGGACATCAAGGCAGGAGAAAGTAAAGGAGAAGGAGAAAGAAAGAGGAAAGGAAAAACATTATTCTCTATGGGACCGCGAGGTCCCCAACAAAGTACATGGTCTAGGAAAGAGAGGAGCAGAGGAACTAGAGCATGGAGAGTTGTACAAAGGAAGAAGGAAAACCGAAGAAAACTAGTTGAACCCAAGGCTAGTAGTATATTCAATTTGTCTTCCCTATCCTTGTCTATATATGACATTTCCTTGTTGAAAAGAGGCCTGTCTTTTGCACCTAATAGAGGCCCCAATGCTTTCCAACTATTTGTAGATCTGAACAGCTTTATGAGAAAAATTACTCTTAGAAGATATTTTAAGATACAGGAGACCAACATTAAATCAGCTGATTCCACTTTTGTTGCTATTACACAGGAGCAAATATGCATTAAGGCTCTGACCTCCCTTTTGATGGAGTCAGAAATAGCTCTGAATACACCACAGAGCTTTTTAGATAATTTTGATTTATCTATTCATGACACCAGTTTGCTGGAAGTAGATTTAGAGGAAGATCTGGAAGTTATGCACTCACCTTTTAGACCTAGATCGGTATTTTATCCTGACCAATCTAAAGGTAGTTTTGTGGATACTTTCTATAATCTGGTGCTTCAAGATTTTGAGGCACTATGCTCTAAAACCAATGAAAATTAAGAAAAATCTATCAAAAAGTGAACTGGATGCTATGAATAGTTTGAAAGACAATCCACACATTGTTATCAGACAAGCAGACAAGGGGGGAGGCATAGTCATTCAGGATACATCTGCGTATCTCCTAGAGGCAAGCAGACTCCTGGATGACTTAGCCTCCTACTCCATTTTGGAGTGTGATCCATTGATTCTTTATCAAAGTCTTCTAAAGGAACTCCTTGTCCAAGCACAAATAGATGGTATTATATCTAAATTGTAATATAAATTTCTGTTTAATTTACATCCACGTACTCCTATACTGTACCATTTACCAAAAGTGCATAGTCTCTGTCCAATCCCCCTGGCAGACCTATCATATCCAGGGTGGAGTTGATGACGTAGACCCTATCCCAATATGTTGATTATTATGTTCAACCTTTTGTAGCTCAGCTCAGGTCACATATTCGGGATACGCTCCACGTCATTCACTCCATCTCTGTTGTGAAATGGAAATCCACCTATCTTTGGGCCACATGGGATGTGGCCTCTCTTTATACCTGCATAGATCATGCCCGGGGGATTGAGCCAATACGATATTGGCTTAACAGAGACTTGTCCATTCCTGAAAAACATAAAAATTTCATTTTGGACAGTGTTAAGTTTATCTTAACCCACAATTATTTTTTATTTGAGGGTGTTTTTTATTTGCAGATCTGTGGAATGGCCATAGGCACGAGGTTCGCCCCAGCTATGCAAATCTCATCATGGGATTCTGGGAGGAGAGATTTGTGTGGCAAAATGGTGATCTTGGGGCGGGCCTCGTGTACTATGGCCGTTTCATCGATGAGATTATTATTATTTGGGATGGAGAAAAGACAGATTTAAATAATATTCTAAATTCCTTTGATGATAACCCTTTGGGATTGAAATTCACATTCACTATTGATGCTACATCTGTGGTCTTATTGGACCTAGTACTTAGTACGGACTCAGAGTCCAACATTATAACTACGACTCATTTTAAATCAGTGTCAGTGAACAATTATGTTCATGCATCTAGCAATCATCACCAACAGTGGCTCAGCAATATTCCTCTGGGGCAGTTTCACCGACTTAAAATAAACTGCACCAGAAAGAATGATTTTCTCTCACAGTCAGATACACTTAGCAAGAAATTTTTGGACAAGGGTTATGATAACAAATTGGTATCAGACTCTCTCGGTAAAGTTAAAGCTATGGATAGAACAGCTATGCTTAACAAATCAAAGACTGAAAGGGTTTCACACGTGAGTTATGATGCTCCAAGTGAAATTAAAACCACAGATTCATCCTCTGTGAGGTTCATTACTACTTACAATCAGGCTTATAAAAATATAAACCACATTTTAAATACTCACTGGAGCATCCTCAAATGTGATCCCCATCTAAAAACCATTTTGCCGGAGAGAGCATCCATTGTATATAGAAAAGCTAGAAGCATTAAAAGCATTCTGGCTCCTTCCAAACTCAAGTCCATTGATTTGACCACTTCGTCCATAGATGTGGGTCCTAAGAGTAATCACAGATGTGGACGAAGCCGTTGCATCACTTGCAAACATCTGTTATCTCAAGCACAGTTCAGTTCTCATAATAAGGATAGGGTTTATCATATTAAGACACACATCAATTGCCTTAGTTCCTTTGTAATCTATTTGATCCAGTGTGGCTGTGGCCAACAATATGTTGGCCGCACTACACGTCCATTGCACGTTCGCTTCCTAGAGCACAGGAGAAATTTGATAATGGGGATTAACACACATAGTGTTCCCCGTCATTTTAAAACAGCACATAACCAGGATCCAAAATCTATGACCATTATGGGCCTGGAATCCATTTCTCCTTGTGCTCTGGGGGGAGATCGTTTTAAAATTCTTTGCCGCCAGGAGACATTCTGGATCCACCAGTTGGGCACCCTTGCCCCTGGCGAATTGAATGAATGTTTAGATGCAAGTACCTTGGTATAGCCTTGTTCCTTCCTTACTCCCACTGCTTTATACCATTACCCACACAGTCATTTCTTGGGTTTCTGGTTAGACTTGGATACCCTTTATATTCCTCTGCTCCTCTCTTCCTAATATGTACATAAAATAATGTAATTATGTATGCAATTACAGTTTATATATCTATGTTCTTATAGGACAATTAGTAACATATTAATGGTTGTATTTATACATGTTTCCTACCCTCTTCTCCTTTGTTTTGTTACATCAAATGAACACAATTTAAATTTCATATAAATTAAAATTCACACACATTAAGTGTTAAAATCACAATTTATTTCAAACATTCACTTGGTGTCAGGTTAAATTCAATATTATTCACATTTTTAAAAAATAATTTTCACTTTTAAAGAATTAATTTCATAAAGAATATTCACAATCAGATTTTTGTAATCACCATTACTGTCTATTGATTAGTGACATAGTTACACATTATTGGATCTAGCAATTTTCCTTTCATTGTCCTCAAGTTTATTAACAATGTTGTAAAGTTGGGGTATATTTATAGTTATATATAATTTTTTCTGATGTTCCTTTTATTTTATTTAATCATTATACGTGTCCATTTCTGCTCTCTTAAGATAAGATTTTATTATTATGATTTTGTTGTCCCCCTAAAAAGAAGAAATTGTCCTTTGATTTATGTAAAAATATTTTTTATATATAAATATTTTTTGTTTTATGTTTAATGCTGTGTTTCCATTATTACCCATAGGTCAGTTATTGTGTCATGTTTATTTACTTATTTATCATATTCTTTGATCCTCCAATCATTTTATAGTCCCCTCCCTATACATTTGTATTTGTTTTCTATATCATGCCAGCTTTCATCCACCTAAGGCATAATCCTGATGTGATAGGTTCATGATTAGAATGAATAAACCTATCAAGAGACACGATTGGGTTACTTAGTAACCAGTGGACATAAATCTTCAGTGAGGGCATGATTTACCAGCAACCCTTTGAGAAAGTCACAGTCACGTTCCGAAACGCGTCAGGGAACGGAACTGCGTCATCACGCAAGCGCATGATGGGCCGCATCGAGCGCAGATTCACATTGCGGCCAGCTTACATTGGAGACAATACCCGAACTCAAAGACTGTATCATTGATTTTAATGAGCCTTTGGACGCCTGCACCAGAGAAAATCTTCCAGCAGTTTCAAGTGAGAGTTGGACTGCAGGGCCTGGATGCTGAGTGACCAGAATTGGCGGTGATTTTATCATAAACTGCGTGTTTTAATTTACCCTTGTGAGTGAATTTTCTACCTCCCCCACTCCCCTTCCCCCCTTTCCTAATAAATGTATTATTTTACGCAATGGGGCGTGTGCTCTCTCTTATTTTTCTCCAATAGGTATTATCTGGATGTGGTTCATCCTAATTGAGAGCTGCCGGAGATCCCCTCATACCAGGACTATTCTTCCAATTAAGGACTTCCATTCAAAGGATTGGTTTTTATACACAATTTTTCTTTTCCGCATGTATTATCTACAGTATGTATTTGATGTGTTGTCTTAAGTTGTAGTTCACAAATAGGTGCACAATACTATGTTATACTTATATTAATATCATTAGTATATATATATATATATATATATATCCATGTAGAGGTATCAGTACCGTGTTAGCCGAGCTTCAATAATCAAAAAAATAAATAGATGATACCGTTCTGTGGCTAACGAAATGCTTTTATTTGTGCGAGCTTTCGAGATACACTGATCTCTTCTTCCGGCGATGTTACAATGAATGAAGCAAAAGGTAAACTTAAAAACAGTGTCTCTTGGAATGTTATCTGTGCTGTTCCTTCCCCTGGTGTGGATGTGTTTTATGGCTAGAGGTGTCAAAAGGTTACTGTGAAAGCAAGTTAAGAAAGAGTGTGTATGTGTATCAGTGTGAATAAAAATGAATGGAGAGCCCACAGTATAAACAGTGCTTTACACAAGGTGTGTGTGGAGTGGGACTGGATATAAATGGTGTGGGTGGGTGTGGAAATGTGAGAGTTAGTAGCACAACTAAAAGTGTGTGTGGATACTTAGTGGTCTCTATTGGTGTATAGGGATGGAAAAACAAGGAGTATTAGTATGTGTGAGAGACAGCTGTGTGTGCAAACATATAGCACAGTATGTACAGACATGGCCTTTAGCGCTTATGGGACGAGCTTATGGGACGAGTGGGGTGGCTGGGTGGAGGGCATTCTAAAACCACTTGTCAGGAACACACCCAGCTATATCCAGGATACCACCGACCTGCTAAACAAACTGAATGCAATTGGCCCCCTCCCAACAGGAACACTACTAGCAACCATGGATGTAGAGTCACTTTATACCAACATCCCCCACGAGGATGGGATTTCAGCCTGCAGATACTTTCTGGGACCGCAGGAGCCACTCACAGAGACAGTGACTAAATGCATCGAATTTATTCTGACCTATAACTACTTCACATTTGGAAATGACACATACCTTCAGACAACCGGGACCGCTATGGGTACTCGGATGGCGCCACAGTATGCCAATCTGTTCTGCGCAAAACTGGAAAGTGACTTTCTGTCCACCTGTCACTTGAAACCCCTTACATACCTTCGCTACATCGATGACATCCTCCTGATTTGGACCTCTGGCGAACAGGACCTCCTACAGTTCTATGACAACTTCAATACTTTCCACCCGACCATCAACCTCAAACTCACCCATTCCCCGGATGAAGTACATTTCCTAGACACCACCATTACTATAAAGAACAACCAAATACAGACCTCTGTATACCGCAAACCTACAGACAGAGCCAGCTATTTGAGGGACAACAGCTTCCACCCGACACACACCAAACATGCAACCATCTACAGTCAAGCCATACGATACAACCGGATATGCTCCGACACAGCAGACAGAGACCAGCGGATTAAAGCCTTGCGAACAGACTTTATAAACCGTGGATATAACCACAGAATTGTAGACCAGCAAATTCACAAAGCCACCAGAATACCAAGAAGTGATCTCCTTGAATACAAACAGAAGGAGAAAAGCGACAGGGTACCTTTGGTGGTCACATATAACCCACACCTAGGAGCCCTACGCAAGATCGCCAGGAAACTACAACCCATCCTCCAGGAAGATACAAGACTGCAACAGGTCTTCCCTGAAGCACCCTTATTATCATACAGACAAGCCCATAATCTCAAGAATATTATGGTGAGGAGTAAAGTATTCAGCAGTACAACTGAATGCGGGACAAAACCATGCCAGGACCCAAGATGCAAAACCTGCGCAATGCTCTACACAGCGGACACAATACAAATACCACACAGGAATCGGGAATACAAAATCAGAGGAAGGTTCACCTGTTCTTCCAGCAATGTCGTGTACCTCATCATGTGCATGAAATGCCCAGGGGGCTGCTACTACATAGGTGAGACAGGGCAGGGGCTAAACAAAAGAATGAACCTGCATCGCCACAGCATCACACGCGGTACAAGAGACAGTCCTGTTGGCAAACATTTCTCTGACTCTGGCCATCAGATGAACGATCTGAGGGTTGCCATACTCAAAGGTAATCTTAAAACCCCGAAAGAGAGACGGTTGCATGAATACAAATTTATGCAACTGTTCGGGACACTTAGCAGTGGCCTAAACAGAGATCGAAATTTTATGAGTCATTACTGACAGTAGTGAACGCTCGTCCCATAAGCGCTAAAGGCCATGTCTGTACATACTGTGCTATATGTTTGCACACACAGCTGTCTCTCACACATACTAATACTCCTTGTTTTTCCATCCCTATACACCAATAGGGACCACTAAGTATCCACACACACTTTTAGTTGTGCTACTAACTCTCACATTTCCACACCCACCCACACCATTTATATCCAGTCCCACTCCACACACACCTTGTGTAAAGCACTGTTTATACTGTGGGCTCTCCATTCATTTTTATTCACACTGATACACATACACACTCTTTCTTAACTTGCTTTCACAGTAACCTTTTGACACCTCTAGCCATAAAACACATCCACACCAGGGGAAGGAACAGCACAGATAACATTCCAAGAGACACTGTTTTTAAGTTTACCTTTTGCTTCATTCATTGTAACATCGCCGGAAGAAGAGATCAGTGTATCTCGAAAGCTCGCACAAATAAAAGCATTTCGTTAGCCACAGAACGGTATCATCTATTTATTTTTTTGATTATATATATATATATATATATATATATATATATATAAAAAATTTAGATTTATTTTTTATTATTTTTCATAATATTTTTCACAATACTTCAACACGTCATTTTGGCTCTACTTTTTAATCCCTGTTTTTGTTCCCTTATATATATATATATATATATATATATATATATATATATATATATATATATATATATATATATATATATATATACATATATATATATGAATATATGTAGCCATGTTGCCCCTGGCTACTAAAATCCTCTACCCTAACATATAAGCCCTGGTACCAGTGCAGGCAGTGTTAGGGTTAATCCCTTGTTCTTGCTGCAGTATGTACCGCCCCAGTAGTTACAGGCTGCATTGGGCCCACGACCAAAAATACTGCCCATCTTTCAGGCTATGACCTGGGACCCTCCCCTGGTAATAAAAAGGGATTGCAGCTCAAATTTATTGTTGGAGATTTGAGCCAGGGATCTGGTTCATGTTCTGTCCTTTACTCCCTCAGGGGAGTGGGAGCCCCTACTCTAGTTATCCCAGCTCTAACCCTCTGGAGGCCTGAGGTCTGATGCGGTCATGGAGGCAGAGGGACTGAGGTCTGATGAAGGCAGAGGGACTCAGGTGTGATGAAGTCACGGAGGCAGAGGGACTGAGATATGATGGAGGCAGAGGGAATGAGGTGTGATGCGGAGGCCGAGGGATTGAGATGTGATGGAGGCAGATGGACTTAGGTCTGATGCGGAAACAGGGGAACTGAGGTTTGATGGAGGCAGATGACTGAGGTATAAAGTTGGCAGAGGGACTGAGGTCTGGTGGAGGCAGAGGGACTGAGGTATGATGGAGGCAGAGAGACTGAGATGTGATGGAGGCAGAGGGACTGAGATGTGATGGAGGCAGAGGACTGAGGTATGAAAGAGGCAGAGGGACTGAGGTCTGATGGAGGCAGAGGGACTTAGGTCTGATGGAGGCAGAGGGACTTAGGTCTGATGGAGGCAGAGGGACTGAGGTGTGATGGAGGCAGGGGGACTGAGGTATGATAGAGGCATAGGAACTGAGGTGTGATGGAGGCAGAGGACTGAGGTATGAAGGAGACAGGTGGACTGAGGCCTAATGGAGGCAGAGGGACTGAAGTCTGATGCAGCTATGGAGGAAGAGGGACTGAGGTGTGATGCGGAGGCAGGGGGACTGAGGCCTGATGGAGGCAGGGGGACTGAGGCCTGATGGAGGCAGAGGGACTGAGGTGTGATGGAGGCAGAGGGACTGAGGTGTGATGGAGGCAGAGGGACTGAGGTGTGATGCAGTTACAGAGGCAGAGGGACAGAGGTATGATGTGGAGGCAGAGGGACTGGGGTCGGATGGAGGCAGGGGGGCTAAGGTCTGATGCACAGGCAGGGGGACTGAGGTCTGATGCAGAGGGACTGAGGTCTGATGCCTGATGCGCAAGCAGGGGGACTAAGGTCTGATGCGCAAGCAGGGGGACTAAGGTCTGATGCGCAGGCAGGGGGCTGGGGTCTGATGCGCAGGCAGGGGGACTGAGGTCTGATGCGCAGGCAGGGGACTAAGGTCTGATGCGCAAGCAGGGGGACTAAGGTCTGATGCGCAGGCAGGGGGCTGGGGTCTGATGCGCAGGCAGGGGGACTGAGGTCTGATGCGCAGGCAGGGGGACTGAGGTCTGATGCGCAGGCAGGGGGACTGAGGTCTGATGCGCAGGCAGGGGGACTGAGGTCTGATGCGCAGGCAGGGGGACTGAGGTCTGATGCGCAGGCAGGGGGACTGAGGTCTGATGCGCAGGCAGGGGGACTGAGGTCTGATGCGCAGGCAGGGGGACTGAGGTCTGATGCACTTGGTGAGGCGGAGAGATTATGCGCACACCCCATAACTCATGCACTACCACCGCTGACAGCGTTACGGACAACTAGTGGCCACTTCTGCAGCTAAACTCTGCACATGCGCAGTATGCTACTTCCGTTTCACAGGAAATCAAAACTCAATTCATTTTACTCTATGGGATTTTCTAATGAGCCACTGTCAGCTAAGAAGTTTCACTTCAAAAGTGGAATAAGGACATACAGTATGGTATGCTGACAGTGTTAGATGTGCAATTAAATCAAACTGGTAAAAATATTCAATGCATAAAGATTTGTATACACATTGAACATTTCCTATTGGCGTGGATGCTTTACAATTAGTACAATTAGTAGACGTGAATATAAAGAAAGAAAGAATCCCTTTGGTGTGGCACTAGAGAGGTTCACCCTAATTAAAACTTAAATTTTATTATACCTGATTAAAATAAATTGTTTGGAATAACCACATACAAAAAACAAACATACAATGATATTAAAAGATGGAGAGGTGTGATAGGGTGTTTAATGGAGGTATAATTATATATAAATACCTCTCTAATTAATACTTAGTGGACCCTATAGTAAGGGTGATCGCTATACTGGATATGTATAGGTATATATCAGACCCCTAGCCCAAAGCAATGGAAGGAGGGAAAGGCAGATGAATATGCTTAGCTGTTGGATGTGAGACTGAGTATATTTCTGGCTGAGTTAAAGCAGCTACTACTCACTGCACATGGTGTCATCATCGGTGAGGAAGCCAGTTACGGTGAAACGTACGTAGGGTACGTCTGACGTCACCGTCACGTGACGTCGGCTCATCGGTGAGGTGTGTGTGATATACTGTCTGAGTGCTTCGTAGACTGCGTTCGTGGGCAGCAAGAGCACTCAGACCTTAGGGTTGATCTACTATATATCTGCAGTGAATGTGGCTGGCCTCACACTAGACCTGTCACAATAAAGCTTCCAACAGTATATTTAATGACACCATGTGCAGTGAGTAGTAGCTGCTTTAACTCAGCCAGAAATATACTCAGTCTCACATCCAACAGCTAAGCATATTCATCTGCCTTTCCCTCCTTCCATTGCTTTGGGCTAGGGGTCTGATATATACCTATACATATCCAGTATAGCGATCACCCTTACTATAGGGTCCACTAAGTATTAATTAGAGAGGTATTTATATATAATTATACCTCCATTAAACACCCTATCACACCTCTCCGTCTTTTAATATCATTGTATGTTTGTTTTTTGTATGTGGTTATTCCAAACAATTTATTTTAATCAGGTATAATAAAATTTAAGTTTTAATTAGGGTGAACCTCTCTAGTGCCACACCAAAGGGATTCTTTCTTTCTTTATATTCACTATGTGTACACTCCCTGTGAGCACCACCCTCCCCTAGTAATTGTTTGGATTAGATTCCCTCCTCAGCTTGAGCAGAGTTTACAATCTGCAGCTTCCAACTGCATGCAGATTTCTTTTTTGTTCAATTAGTAGACGTGTAAGAAATGAGATGTCATCAGGTATTGTTATTATTTGTGGGGAGCCTCATAGGTACTCCGCATGCTAGCATCTAATAATGTGTGTAATAGTGTTCAATAATGAAATCTTAACTCATGTTGCATATTGCCCTGGCAGGGATTTTCTGCAAATGGATAGCACTCAGCAAAATGTGGCTCTGACTATTCTTTAGATTAAAGTCATTGGCTGAGGACATTCATTCAAGGGCACAGAATGAAGTTGAAGATTTACCAATTGTAACTCAATAAACCATTTCAAAAGCAATCAAAAATGATATATTTTATGTACGTACAGTATATTTTAATTTTTGTAGCAACAACCATGTACTGTACGCAGCTCTTTACACTTTGTACAACATTGAAATACAATTACTATACAGGGAATAATATTCAGATGGAATAAGGCCATCACAACATGTAACATTGGGAGAAATGAGTCACTGCCCACAAAAATATATAATGTAGTCGGCATGTGGGTAGATTGAATTAACTGAGTGAGCGCTTTGGTTGGGTGTACTGTAGTGTAGTGAGTAAACGCTTTGTTGAGCAGGTGGTTTTGGAATGTTAGAGAGAGATGATGCTTGTGGACAATGTGGGAAGCAGGGCACACAAGAGCAGATGGATAACCACTGCAGCTAGCCAGGAGAAATCCCCCACCCCGTCTGGTAATGCACACCACGGTGGAATTTGTAGAGAACTGTACCAGGAAACGGGTCCAGAAGAGAAGAGAAGTCAAGAAGTGAAGAGTCTGTGAGGCAGGCACAGTTCCAAGTGGCAGCAGGGAGGAGAGTCATCAGACGGGCATGGATCAAGAACAGGGAGATCCAGCAAAGAGAGAGAGGTCCAAATGGCAAGGGGGCAAGTCCAGCAGAATACCGATGACTCAGGCAAGCAGCAACAAAGAACAGGAAGTACTGTAACCTGTTGCAGCAGCGAGGTGGAAAGGCATTGCAGGATTTAAATAGGACTGGGAACAGGAAGCAGCTGGGCTGGACAATGAATGGTAAACCCTGGAAGGCCGTAGCAGATAAAAGATACTAAATCCCTGGAAACCTGGTGAGCTCTCCTGCGTAGAAGCAGTCGGGACATAACACACTGAGACGGAGGGAGTTCCAGATATAGGGTGCAGCATGCGTGAGGGGTTGTAGGAGTAAGGCCTTGTTCAGGGTGCTGGCTTCGGAGGGAGGGCGTGCTGACGTGCTTGCTGCAGTGAGAAACAAAGTATTCAATTTGAATACTTGTTTTCAAGGTAGCTACTGCCCTGCCTCCGAAGCCAGGCGTTGCCGCTGACGACAGCTCAGTAAACGAAAATTTCGTTTCTTGGAGCTGAAGCCGCGTCACAGGGACCAAGGCAGCCAATGAAATCATTCTTCAGAATGATTTCATGGCTGCAGCTTGGATACTTTAACCCTGCAGCCTGTAGCCCCGCCCCCTCCCCAACGCTGAAAAGGCAGCTGGGGGATAATCACATGTCGCCAGCAAACTCCCAGCACTGCCTCCCGCACGCCCCCCCTCCGAGTCCTCAGCTGCCTCCCTGAACGAGCCCTAAGAGAGCTGAAGTGAGGCAGCCTGAGCAGAGAGCAGAGCACGAGTAGGGGTATAGTGATAGCTTAAAACTGAGAGATAGCGAGGGTAGAGCCCTGAAAGAGAGAAGGAACATTTAAAAAAAAAATTAGATTGTATTATTCTTCGACTATCCAGACTCTACCCACCCAAATAAAAAATACTGTAGAACATGGGATTATTTGTGCTGTTGTACCAAAACAGTTAAAATAAAGATTTATTTTTCTAATTCCACAATTGTTTTACTATCAGGAGTTTGGGTATCGTGCAGTTATTACCGCATTAGATATGAAAGGAGACGTCATTACCAAATAATTATATATCATAATTATATTTCACAAAATGTATTGTGTATTGTTATAGCTGTACTTAGCATTGCAAGTTTAATTATAATTATATCCAGAGAAATGTTGTATGTTTCCAAGCATATATCAAGTGATATGAATTTGCTTCAATGGATTAGTGTACATAAATGTGTCCTCTAACAGTTTTGAAACATCCCCAGCATCTGCCTCTATCATTGGTGTTCTACTGTATGGCCAATTTGGGAGTATTACGATAATCAATCATGCTGTCATTGACTTAATGTACTTGGTATTTAAAGAAGATGTTTGAATCTCTAGAGTGGTCAGCAAACCACTATAATGCATGTTTTTATAGATAATTGCTTAGATTAAATAACTTTTTTTGCATGTCTGGTCTTTTTTTCTGAAGTCTAAACTGCTTTTTGTGCTGATTTCTTTTTTTAACTCTGTCATTAATGTTATCTTTAATATCTGAGCACCTGTATTTGAAAAACAAGGGGAAATAATTTCTCTAGCATACTGCCAAAATGGTGATTACCTTGAACTCATTTTGCTTTAGGTGCAAACATTAGCAAACAGTCATCAATATTTGGTGCCATCCTGTCCTTTGAAGTGCTTTATCAGATACAGATGCCTGCACTGATTAACAGCCCAAAACAAACCATCAAAATATCTAGAGACCTTCCTAAAAAATGACTAAAATTCACAATATGTCACCAGCTGAGTATTTTCTCCACACCTTTCCTGCCAGATGACCCTGTAATGCCAAATGTGTATAAAACCGACGGGATCAGGTATAGCTTTAGCATCAGTCCACTCCATCAAGACAGCTTTCAAGTCATTTTGAATACAAGTATTACCCATCACACAAATAATAAACTCTCATAATAAAGCACAGCCACATTTTCAGCAGACAGGAAGTTGGATGAAAGGGTTAAAATAAAGGTCAGGACCTCCATCTTGTCTGCTTGAAATTTTCCCTACGTTAAATGGTATATGTGAGCAGAAAAGCGACCTTCACATATGTAGGCAGTATTTTCCAGCTTCTGCTAATTGTTTTCAGTTATAGTAGAACATAGCCAAGGCTATAGATAATGTGTATGAGTGGAAAATTCCCAGCTAGGCTGTTGTTTAGTAATATGCTAATGTTGTTACGCCTCTAATTTACGCCTCTAATTAACATTTTATTTTCCTGTATAAATAGCATTGCTTTTCCGTAATAAAGTTGGGATGAAGAATCAGAATCACACTCTCTGTGTGTCTATCTTCATTTTCCGAGCGCTCGTACGTCATCAGATCATATTCCAACAGCCCAGGGCGTGGTTAACTCTCCCCTGGTAGAGCAACACTGATTCCAGTCACGGCTGGCTGTCCGAGGTGGTCCCCGGTGTATTATAAGTTTACGAACCTTACATTGGACTAGAGACTGTCCTTGTAACTTCCTGCCTTTTGCCTGTTTATTGATTTGTATCCAAGCCCAATAAAACACTGCAGCACAAAACACAATCATACACTTATATTGGTGGTTGAAGGGAGACACAGTTTCACGAGCACATAACTTTGTTTATTGGCAGCCTGGTAGTAGTACAGCAAGCCTCATGTGGAAAGTTGGCTACCAAGACATATCCCATTAGCAGCTGTACTATGCCTACTTGGATACTGAAGCATTATACTGCACAACTACATTCCCTGTACACACCTCTCAGCTCAGTGTTCTCCTGTGCAGAGCTCTCTGCAGGGAGGGGGAGGAGTCAGACTGGCTGCAGGCAGGGTGGAGGAGGAGTCAGTGCCTGGCTGCAGGCAGGGAGGGGGAGGAGTCAGACTGGCTGCAGGCAGGGTGGAGGAGGAGTCAGTTTCTGGCTGCTGGCAGGGTGTGAGAGGAGTTATTGTCTGGCTAAAGGCAGGGAGGGGGAGGATTCAGTGCCTGGATGCAGGATGGGAGGGGAAGGAGTCAGTGCCTGGCTGCAGGGAGGGAGAGGACTTAGTGCTTGGCTGCAGGCAGGGTGGGGGAGGAGTCAGTGCCTGGCTGCAGGCAGGGGGGAGGAGTCAGTGCCTTGCTAAAGCGAGGGGGATGAGTAGTGCCTGGCTGCAGGCAGGGTGGGAGAGGAGTCAGTGCCAGGCTGCAGGCAGGGGGGAGGAGTCAGTGCCTGGCTGCAGGCAGGGTTAGAGAGGAGTCAGTGTCTGGCTGCAGGCAGGGTATGGGAGGAGTCAGTGTCTGGCTGCAGGCAGGTGGAAGGAGTCAGTGCCTGGCTACAAGGAGGGGGATGAGTAGTGCCTGGCTGCAGGCAGGGTGGGAGAGGAGTCAGTGCCTGGCTGCAGGAAGGGTGAGGAGTCAGTGCCTGGCTGCAGGCAGGGTTAGAGAGGACAGAAAATGAGTGTATCTAGAGAGGTACACAGAAAAGAATCCCTTTGTAGGCGCACCGCAGACTGCGGTGCGCCTACAAAGGGATTCTTTTCTGTGTACCTCTCTAGATACACTCATTTTCTGTCCATATACCCACTCCCTAGGCAGCACGCCCTAACCAACAAGGGGTTTTCGAGCGAGGTCTCTATCTAGGGTTAGAGAGGAGTCAGCGTCTGGCTGCAGGCAGGGTGTGGGAGGAGTCAGTGTCAGACTGCAGGGTCTGAGGGCTGCTCTCACTCTGTGTATGAGACCTCAAAGCTGATTGCCTGGAAATATTGTCAAGGTGCCAAAAATTCTAGGTTATTACTGAATGGATAATGCCCGGAATTTTGACCAGTCAAGAAGCAGAGATTTCAATAATGTCTGTCATTTCTAACAGTTTAGCCCTGTTGACCCAAAACTGTGCCCAGGTTCCATGTCGCACACAAAGCCTTTTCTTGGTGCCCACCAGAGCCACCAACGCGGGCCCTGCATCACTCTCCCCCCCTTGTAGTGGACTCGGCCCCATTGGGCTGTTTGGCGCGGCCCCGGATGCCTCAAGGTAAGAAGTATGTGTGTATTGTATTGAGGGGGTTATGAGTATTGGGTGTAGAGGGGAAGGGTTGTGTATTGGGAGAGGGGTCATGTGTATTGGGGGGAGAGGTAAGTGTGCATGCGTACGTTAATTGGTTGGTGTCCGTCCCTCACTCCTGAACTCTCAAGTGGGCCCTTGGCACAAATTTTTGGGGATCCCTGATTTAGCTTATAATACAGTATAACCAGACTAGAACATGAAAATTCAAAGACTAATAGCTTATTTACAACATACAGATGCTGTTGATGTTCCATTAGCTGTGTTGTTTTTATTTTACATAGGATTATAAGAGTTCTTGCAGAATTGGATGCAGCTCCCTATGGCAGCAATGTAGGTTTCCACATTAATATGGGTTCCTTATTATTTCCAAATTCACTAATAATATAAGGATTCAATGTAGTGTATCTGGTTTCCTTTCAATATTATTTTTCTCTTCACAGTTTACAATTTCAAATAAACTGAGAAACAGTTTAGTATTTAGTCAATTTAGTTTTCAGTCAAAACAACTTTGTGAGTGTTTAGAGTGCTATAAATGCTATATTTTAAAATGTGGTTCTGCCTAATCTTATCTTTTTATTGTTTTAAAGGACCAGTCCAAGGTATTTCGTTTTTTTTACAAAGAATTTAAGCAGGGGGTCTCTGGAGCTGAACCCCATTAATTCCAGCTCCAGGGATCCCCTGTTTCCAGAGTTACTTGCCTCCTGAAGGGGGTGCAAGTACCCCTATGCATTTTAAACATCCCTCGTCAAGTAGGAAGCCGCATCAATGACGTCACAGCTTCCTATTGGCTTGCAGGACCAGAGAGCTTGGCACAGCAGCCATTATGTAATCCCTGCTAGCTGAGCAAAGCTGAAATGGACGGGATTCAGCTCTGGAGACCCCCTGCTTCAATAAAAAGAAAAAACTATGCCAAAAAAAATCTCTGGCTTGCATTGTCGCTTTAACAGCATTTATTTCAGCGCTCGGACTCCCTGGTTCCAAGACACTTACCTGCAATGGTGCCCCCGTTACCATCCCCTGTTGGCAAAACAAAATGGAGCTATAAAACTCCCATGGAGAGTGGAGAGAAAGGGTGAAATTTCACCATTATGGCTTCCTAATGGCCCGCTTGCCACAGGAGATTTAAGAACTAGAAAGTAACTGGTAGCACCTATGGGGGTAAATATCTTGGGAACGAGGGGGTCCCCAGAGCTGAAATGAACACGACATGAAGCTCCAGAGACCCCCTCCTTCATAAACATCACGAAAACCCCTGGGAATGAATATCCATTGAAGGCCTTTTGGAGACATGTATGTTTATGTATGTATGTATGTATATCTGTATATGTACCTGGATGGCACTATAGCGCTTTACAATACACGAGACATAATATTATAACACATTATGGGACAGACAAACAATAGGAAGAGAATATATTACAGGAAATGAAGTCAAATCTCCCATTTAGTTGTGGTGTTATCAGGTATTACATAAATGTGTTCATTTGCTCTGCAGTGTAGTCAAATATGCTTCTTTATTTTAGCACATACACGATACAGCATTATTTTATTTAGTCTCTGCCTATAGTAGAGGCAGGAGTAACAGCCATAACACAATTCAGCATCGAAGTTGACTAGACATCCCAAAGTTAATGTTCCATAATGTATGGATTTATTATAGGGCAGCAGAATTAATTCCTACTAATACCTCTGGATATAATGCATCTTCTTTTTATTTTGTACTCTACTGTACACCTCTTAACTCACTGTTCCACTTCTATCCCTCTGTATCCATCCCCTTTTCTTTTTCTGCACTCTTTTTTTTTTTCGTTCATCTCTTTTTTCCATCAATGATAAACCTTTCAAATGATCAAAATTTCTTATTACCAGCTTATTTCTGATTTGTTTCTGGAGAAGAGGAGTAATGGTCCATTAACTGTATTATTCACAATTTTACTTAATGTAACATTAATTGTGACTTATCCACAGGCTATTGGGTACATCCTGCAAAAGTACTTCACACCTGAAGAGATAAACCACTACTTAACAGCATTAACTGCCTTCCAGGGACGCGTATCCCACATTAGGTCCTATGCAAAATTAGTAATGTCACCTAACAAGAAACTGATATAATAATAATTATTATTATTATTTGTTCTTGTATAGCGCTGCTAGTTTTACGTAACGCTTTACAGAGACATTTTTGTAGACATAGTCCCTGCCCCGTGGAGCTTACAATCAAAGGGTTTTTTTTTGTGCCAGAGGAACAGGGAGATAAGTGACTTGCCGAAAGTCCCAAAGAGCCAACACTGGGAATTGAACCAGATTCCCCTGCTTCAAACTCTGAGCCGCTCCTTCTCCTAGTACTGTAGTTCTTCTTCAACGTGTTTACTTTAACCAATCTAACCAGATTGAATTAAAGTAGTGGGGAAATATATAGTTTAAGGTAGATTGTAAACTCTTTGGGGCAGGGACTCCTTTTCCTAATGTTACTTTTATATCTGAAGCGCTTATTCCCATTAGGCTGCGTCCATGCCCTTCCCTCCCCTCACTCTCCCCCCTCTCATCCTCTCCCTCCCTCTCATCCTCTTCCCCCCTTCGCATTCTCATCGCCACCCCCACAATACCCTCACACACAATTGCCACCCGCCCCCACAATACACCAACAAAGAATTGTCACCCCCCCCCCACAATACGCACTCAAAGAATTGTCGCACAATACAAACAAAAACGCAATTGCGACCCTCCCCACAATACAAACATACACGTTCCCTCCTCTCGTACAATATACACACTTCTCCTCTGCCTATTTGAGCTATCTCTGTTGCCCCTGCCAAAACTGACAACATTTTAATCATCATCATACTCAACAATTTGATTGTGTAATATTTTGTGCTGCTGTACCTGAGGCTGATAAAAATTTCTTACCTCTCCCCCCATGCCACTACTAAAGTCATGTACTCTTGATGATGATGACAAATGATGTGGCATAAGCTACTTTTGCCCAACAGTGTGTGCTGATTCTGACAGACAATGAGAGTGTTTGTTGTGGTGGGCTTGTGTGTATATTTTGTTTCTACATAGAAATACAGAATATATTGGCATCTCAATTTTGTATTTCGGTGAACCATTAATAATGAGAGTCCACTAGTTGTGGTGTCAATGGCTGCCTGCTGCTCACAGAGTGAATGACTAACCATCATTTCCTTCCTCACTGCTGCTACCACCAAAACCACCAACCGTTCTGTAGCACCAAGGATCACAAAATAACTTCCATCACCTCCTGCACTCTTACCATCAGTTGCTTCCCTGCCAGGGCTGGCTTGATGGCGGTGCTATTACTGCCAGTGCAACAAGCTCTTGCCCACAACAATTAAACAGATTGCCGGGAGCGAGCGCTGGGCCTCTGTATCTCTTACCTTCTCCAACGGCATATCCTCCTGTAGTGTCGCGTTGTCATGACGCCGCTCCGCAGAAGGTAGGAGGCCCCACCTTAACCTCACAGCACCGAGCCCTGCAAAACTCTACACGTACACTACATCACTGTCATCACCATAAACCTTCTCCATCTTTGCCTTCATTTCTTCTTTATAGTCATCTCCCTCCACCTCCTCAGAGTTGATACTTTGTACTTTATCTTCCGTAGTGTAGTTAGAATAGTTCTAATTACAATATAACTTTTTTTTTCCAGGAATAAAATTTCAAATGGTGCCTATTTAAAATTTACTGAAAATAAACCTGTTTCTGAATTGTCTCTTTACACCACATTACATTGTTCAATTGCATCTGATAAAGTAATGTAATCGGTCTATAAAATTCTTATTCCTAGAACAAATTTCTAAGACTGCGCGTCCCAAGCAAATTAAAACATATTCTTTAAGGAAAGATTAGAGGTACAGTATGCATACGTTTTTTAATGTGATTCCCCAAACTTTTTCCCAATTTTCTTTAAGATTTTGCATATTTGTGACATTTTTACAAAAGGTCACCGGGCTCAAAATGTTACAGATATTTGCTTGCATTTTGCAAAAATTCAATTAAAATAAAGAGCCACATGACCTAAAGTTTGGGGCACGTTATCTGCACATTGACTTTTAATGATTGCCATTTTTGTTTTTTCAATGTTTGCTGATTTTCATGACGTTTTGCACGAAAGAAATTATAACTTCCACCTGTCTCGTGAACTTAAGCGAGCATTGTGCAGATCTACGGGAATGATGTTTGTTTTATAGACCCATTAGTTGGAAATGGGGCATTTTAAACAATACTTAGCAAGGCATTGAAAGTGCTTTCAGCATTGTGCGGGTAAAACTGGTGAATAAATTCATTTAACAGAGAGAGCCCAGCAAAGTTCCTTACTTGTGTACAGGGGCTGATTCTGCCGTAGAATAAATCATAGTGTCGCCTACGGTATATTTTATAGCTAACAATATTTTCAATAGGATGGCACTTTGAACATTTCCAAATCAAATTGAGGCAGTAATAATGTACAACGACCTTTGGGTAATTAATCTTTTACATTATTACGTTTCTCGCATTAAAACATATGTTTGACTGGTAGAACTTTCTAAATAATTAGCACATTTTATGTGAACCTCCATAGACTTTGATTAACCACATTGAAGCACAAATACTCCCCCGATTTTGCCATGACTGCAACTTATTTCCTTTAAATTGGTTGTTTCTCAAATGTTTTGGTTTTTGCATGTTAGTGTATTTTGACATTGGAAGAAAGGGATAGAATGAGGAAATGGAAGGATAAAGAACAAGAGGGATAAAGACCGGAACGATGCTATGAAGAACGGGAGAATGAAGACAAGAGGTGGAATGTGAAATTGGGTGATGATGGCAATCTAATGCAGGGCTGGTTAACTCCAGTCCTCAAGGGCCACCAGATCCAGGTTTTAAGGCTATTCGTGATTCAGCACAGGTGGCTTAATCTAAGACCGAGCAATTTATTGAACACCTGTGCTGAAGCAGGGATATCCTAAAGCAGGGGACTCAAACTCAGTCCTCAAGGGCCACCAACAGGCCAGCTTTTCAGGATATCCCTGCTTCAGCTCAGGTGGCTCAATCAGTGGCTCAGTCAAAGACTTCAGCCACTTGGGCTGAAGCAGAGATATCCATAACACCTGGCCTGTTGGTGGCCCTTGAGGACTGCGTGTGGGACCCCTGGACTAAAGAAATAGGATAAGGAATGTAAAAGTGGATATAATTTATTAAAGAAGGACCAATAAGAGAACTTAGGGAGTAATTAAATAAATAAGAACAAGGAAGGAGATTAAAATAATGAGGAAGGTCTACATAATGTATTTAGAAGATGAGGATTGAGAAGTGGAATAGGAGAAGGTGAAATGAGAGATTGATGTATATGATGCTGTGAGGAAATTTATCTTGAGATGTATAATGATGGTCCAGGAAGATGGAACTCCCATAAATTCAGCCAAATGGGGTACATGTCAAAAGATGTAGCCACCTTGGGGTAATGTTTCTGCATTTCTTATATCCCTGGATAAGGTTGTTGCATCAATATCTTTTTATGCAATATATTCATACGTATAAAGTTAATAGCTCAAGATGTAATAATATAAATAAATTACAAGTAAAAATACATATGATTGGGGTTGGAGACAGGACTAATGTATTTATATATGGGTAAAATATAATTAGCTCCCAACAAAACAATTAGCCCAAACTTTGTAAGGAATTGTTCAGAAAATCTACAGAAAATTATAACACGTTGCCACCAGATTTACTTATTGATAACCCGCAGCAGTTCATACTGTAACAAAAGATTATCCTTGTAGAAACCTGAAGAGGCACATCATAGAATAATAATACAAAAACAGCTCTGGATAACCTAGTCCCTGTTATCTTGAATTGGGGGTGGGAACCTCCAGTCCTCAAGGGCGACACCCGAGGTCAGGTTTCCAGGATATCCCTGCTTCAGCACAAGTGGCTCAATCAGTGGCTCAGTCAATGACTGAGCCATTAATTGTCACCTGGGCTGAAGCAGGGATATTCTGGAAACCTGACCTGTTGGTGGCCCTTGAGGGCTGGAGATGCTCACCCCTTTTGTAAATAATACGTAAGAATTTGAACCCATTGGGTTCTCTATGACGTAGACACCACATCACAGTGTCTTGCATTCCAGGGTCCTCATGGTCTAGTAGCTATGTCATGGGCTTCCTGCTCATTTTCGAGGACCGGTATGGCTGGAAGAAGAATGGAGAAGAAGGTCTTCTCCTTTTCTGTTTCCCTCGTCCGTGACATCGCTATCATGTTATCACATTGTGCCAGAGGGTTTGTGACACTTTGGTGCCGCGGTCTTTCAGTCTCTCAAAGGGTTAAGGGGATTATTCATAGAGCTCCATTATGGGTTAACATACCTGAACTGGCATTCAGGTCAATTGTAGTTAACACCCGTTCAGGTCCATTAACCCCTAATCAGAGCTGGGTGAATCTGGGGGAGAGGCTTCAAATACAACATTTCATCAAAAGTGTTAAAACTAGACAAATATGCGAGAACTTCAGCCATTAAATGTGCTGCTCACATTAGTGGAAATAGCACCATAAACAGGAAAAATAAACATGGGAATTTTACATTTCAAATTGTTAGTACAGTATCAATTTAAAAAAAATGAGTAACACAATATTTTATTACCAGGACATTGCAATTCCCTGTACATAAGAAAAATAATAATGCTAAAATGAATATATTGTTTGTTCCATTTATGAAACTATTTGAGCACTTAATAGAAATTGAATGTGAAATACAACATCTAGTTTAAAATCTGTCCAATATTCAATAAATGTCACTTTTACAAATCCAAAATGTATCGGGTATTTCTAATGGTTCCATTTATTCTACTGGGGTTCACCGTCATTTGCTACAATAATTCCAGCAGATAAAATACAGAAAGTAGAGACTCACACAAGCTTAGTGTTAGACTTCTTATGCCTAAATAACTTATGTGTTTGAACATTTTCCGCTCTCATGGTGGTTGGAAATAATAGCAATTGTATCATGTGCCCAATAGCGATGTATGACCGTTAAGACATGATCGAAAAACAGAATGGCCTTTCTCACTTTCTGCCAATGATTATTGAGTACCAATATATGCTACAGTATATATAAAATCTGATTCACGGATTGAAAGCAGAGAAGTGATGACAGTAGATTGGAGTTATAGTTTAGACCAGGGATGGGCAATTGCAGTCCACAAGGGTCACCAACAGGTCAGGTTGTAAGGATATTCCTGCTTCAGCACAGGTGGCTCAAGTGGCACAGTCATTCTGACCAAGCCACTGATTGAGCCACCTATTCTGAAGCAGGGATATCCTTCAAACCTGACCTAATGGTGGCCCTTAAGGACTGGAGCTGGCCGCCCCTGGTTTAGTCTAATAGGACACCTTGAAGGCGTACACGGATTGAACAATAAAAAAATAAATCGCCTCACTATAAGGGACTGAAATATAGTAACAGCAGGCTACAGACAATGCCTAAAAAAACAATTTTAAGTTTGCTGCCTATTTTAACTGTTTAAAAATGAGCATAGAGTAATATATACACTGGAGGAGTTGGAGGACTGGTAGTAGCGGAACAAATTTGATTTTGTGACCCCTTCTTCTCAAACATGATTTTAAAAAAAGGAACTACCTGTACAGATGTATCCAACAATGTTGCAGGTGAAATATTGTGATAGCCCACTCTCTTCACACACGTGGCTGATTCAAAACATTGGCCACACTACATGCCACACTACAGTACAATTTTTGGTCCAATCTTTTAGATGTTCTAGCCAACAACAGTTACGTCTCGTTCTTGCCGCCTTTTTTGGATCAAATGTTTTCTGATAAACAACCATATTAATTACATATGCAAACCCTACTTTAATGACCTCAGATTAATACCCATGCTGTTGCAGAAGCCTGAGTTCTACTCCCCATTATGGCCTGTGTGTTCCCACTAGCTGGGCCCGCGTCCACAAGTCTAAATATAGGACACGGCCGGACTGTAAATAACCAAAGAAGCATTTATATATTCAACCCCTATCACCTCAACAATATAAACATAATTGTGATCTTTTGTGTGAGGATCATACACAGACAATTACAGTACTTATCATGCGCTACACAGTTGTGTGTGTAAGTGTCTGTCAGAGTCCCCATGACCCTATGTTATAAGGGGCCCGTGTGTAGATGCTTGCACATAACGTTGGAGCTCTTATGTTCAAGTGTGGTACCGTGGCAGGCCTGTCTTTTCTCAAAGACTTCGGTACCCTTTTCTGTAGTGAGGATCCCCTCTACTTCTACTCACAGCTCCCTTAGTCTGGTGGGCTGATTATCCGCTGGTACTGCACTCTGGGAGTCTAACTGTGGCCTTGTCAGCCTACTACTGTTGCTGCTGCTGCTTCTGCTTTCTCTCAGACTAGGAATGTCCTCAGCAGTTTCTCTCTAGCTCCTGTTTTCTTGATGCCGCTCAGTCTGTGCTGCTGGGCTCTGCTTATCCTCTCACCTCTTGGGCCTCATGCAGAGTCCCTCTGTGCAGGAGGCTCTGCACACAGCCTCGCTCATTCAGCTTCCTGCAGATCTGAACTGTCATGGCTGCCCCCACCACTTAAGGCTCACTCCCCCTCATAGTCTCGCTGCCTTCACCAACCTCTTTACTGACTTAGAGTCATATGTCCCTGGAGAGGAACCTGCAGTGGGGCAGTGTTCTGTTGTTGCTGGGAAGACACAGGGGTAACACATACCTGTACATCTCATATGCTTAATGTTTTCCACTTTTTTTTGTCAACTACATGTTATATATCTTTCTGTCTCATTGTGGTCACTTGTTTGACATAAATTTCCCATCTGGTGGATAACATACTGTATCAAACTATATGGTTTATATTGGTTTATTTCATTATATACAGTATGTAACCCCCTTTCCTTATGCCCATAGGAAACCGCGGGTGATTTACGTGTGTTGTTATTACCGGTGAGGGTCACAGGAGGCCAGAGCCCCTGCTTCTGGGGAGCGTGGGGTAATTTCTCTCTCTCTCTGGGCAGTGCCTTTACCTATGAGGATCCCAGCGTAGGCTGGATTTGCTCCTCTTGGGAAACAATATACTCAGTAATAATACTATCACAACCAATATATATATATATATATATATATATATATATATATATATATATATATATATATATATATATATATATATATACAGTGTTCGACAAACCTATACATTTGCTCGCCCCGGGCGAGTGGATTTAACCCCCGGGCGAGTAAATATTGGCCCAAGCAGCACACGTTTGGTACTAGGTGGCGAGTAGATTTTTTGGTGATTTGTCAACCACTGTATATATATATATATATATATATATATATATATATATATATATATATAAAACTCGTCTTTACTGTGGTCTCACAATAAAACTCAGACAATAATGAACAGAGGTCACACAATACAGTAATATACTAATAGAACCTGTGGGGAAGCTAACCCCAAATACCCTGAGGGTGCTTGGGCACCTATACCCAGGTGTCCAACAAATCTACCCTTCCCAAATATATGTCCCAGGGCAGTGCTAACCTCCCTTTTTCTGATGGTGTACGTTAGTTTCCTTCCTGGGTACTCCAGTACCCAGGTGCAGCTTGTGGAATTATGCTGAAGCAGGTCCCACGCAGCGGGGCCTCGGACAGCTATCCTCTCTTGCCTAAGGGTCCAGATCCTCCATGTGGTGCAAACTCCAGCCGGAGTGTCTCGCACAAAGTCCTGAGTTCCGCTTTGGTCGCACTACAGGGCAATCCCTATGGCTATGGACAGTCCCTACAATATCACTCTTTTTAAGGATCAGGGCCTAATTGGGGCCTAGGCAAAGCACACTGGCCTAGTCCAGGAGCTTACTTGCTCCTGCGACATTACCTCTCCCTCCAGAGGCTCCTTGCTGACTAATTCCTGACTGCTCCAAAATTTGTACGCATCCCATTGGCTGGGACAGCCCATGTGTATTGCCCCCACCCTCCGAGGATTATACACAGGTGATATCCAATTTAATTTGAGGAACACTTGTGTAACATCCTCTTCAGATACTGGGACAAATTGAAAATTGTGGGCAGTGTTGGGAGAGGGTGAGGCTATAGGGGTACTCTCAGAATGAGGTTCATGTTTGTAGTTCGGGCTGTGTTAAGTTATTAGCACATCCCACAAAATACCACTGAATGCAATTGCAATATCAGTGGGATTTGCCAGAGTAATATCCCCCTTAATGATATTTCATGATTGTTGATGGCTAGAAGGCTAGCTGGGAGTGTAGGCAGTGGCATGTTTCAGTGGATGGTGGGTCCTAGCAGCAGAAACTGTGACTGGGCCCCATGTTAGCATCATGGTGCCTAGGGCTGCGCTTGAGTGAAGGAGTGGCAAGCAGCTGAATACCCAAGGGTACTCACCAAGAATTGGTTCAGGTTGCATTGCTCATTTCAACTCAAATATGGGAAGAGTTGATGCACCTACATTGTTTGGTAGGTTGAATTGCTTGGGTCCTACACATGCGTCGCAAGCCCTTAAGACATGCATCTTGCTGTTTTTGAGAGGGGAAGTTTGTTGATATTTAGTTTTCTGCTCCCAGGTTATAAGTAAGTTAAGACCAGTCGTGTTAGAATGGGGTATGGGAGGTCAGAATTAGACTTGAAAGAAGTGCCCTGGACGTTTGGCAATTGGTTGTAGGGTTTTGATAGCGTGATCGTTAAGAGCCAAATAAATGTTCATCGCTCTTTAAGTTTATGGGCACTATTTGGAACGTGTAAAATATGTTTTTTCACACACCCAGTCAACTGTTTCTGGGTGCAGGTCCAAAAATCTGTCTCGTTATATACTGAAGAATAAAGAAATAGTGGCATTCTGGTAGTTTTCAAAAACATTTATTAATACAAAGATCGGCGTCGTTTCGGTCTGCTGGCGACCTTTATGTTCGGCCACTATTTCTTTATTTTTCTGATTATTGGCGGCTGTGTGATCGCACGGAACCGTTATGGCTGAGCACCTGGGGCATTTTTGACAAGTACCATGAGTGCACCTTCACTTAGACTGCTGTTATACTGTAACTGAGAGTAACGTTGGGCGTCGACATGCAAGTTTATGCACGAGTGCTTGCGGGAGAGGGGGGAGTCACTGACTTTTCCAGTTTCCAAAAAAGGAAAAGTGTGGCTAAATAAGCCCAGATGGAGAGGCTCTTGCAAAGGGCAGTGACATCTGGGGACACAACTTAACATTACTGTGGCTAAAGCAGTACCCCAAAAGGGATGTGTGAAATACATGGAAAATAGAGTTAATACTTAAAAATTTTCAATTAAAAAAAAGTGAAGAAATATTTTGTAAGTATTTATTTTGGAGTTTGTTGTCATATTTTATAGGGTGGTTGTGTTATTGTATCAGACTAGGCCTAGTTTCAAGTTTTGGGCAAATTGCTCTGATCTTAATTGGTTTTGGGCCCTGGTTGGGCTGCTGATGTTTCCCAATTTGGTGTATTGTTCCTGTATTTCTGTTGGGTCATTTATCTGCCAGTAGCAGAGTTCATGATCCAAGGCAATGCTGGGCGTTCTTCGCCTTTAACAGGCCAGTCTGGGCTACTTCAGTTGTGTTTAATAACTTTGGTTCGGTTGGCCGTTAAATAAAAGCTGTGGCCTTATTCCTCAAAACCATTGTTGTCTGTTTTATACATTTTGGGGCAGCAGACTATTGGCCTAGATAGTTAAACTAATCAAAACAATAGCTAGGGACCTAAAGTTCAGAACATATCGTATATTTTCATCTAAATGCGTCTCAAGAAGGGAAGTCAAACAATTGAGTCCTTAATTATTTATCTCCATAGAAATCTAATCAAAGAACCCATGACGTCTTGCTCCTCCTATTCACAACTAATGAAAGAATATATAGCATTTATAACAAAAAATGCCAGTGTAACAATAATCAGTACGAAGAATTTCCGTTAAACAGCTGCAAACTGTGACTCAAGTATTACCAATTAAGTAGCATTCTGAAATGCCAGTTGCTTTAATAGATTCTGTTCATTCATGAAACAAGATTTATTTGCACATTATAATATGGTCTATGTTAATTTCAACCCAAGTAAGCACAATCAAAATAAAGCAGGTTCAATGATTCTGCTTACAATTTCAAAAACCAAATGCAGTCATCAGATTTTTTTGGATAAGCGTGTGAGATGTTTTGTGTTTGAAACCAGTTAAGATAGGGTGACTTATAACAGCGGTTAGTGTCATGCAAATACAACGAACACAGAAAGATAGATGGTATTGATAAAGTTGAACTCGTTTAGTTCAAGTACTATCAAGAACATCTACTCACAGAACAAGCTGTAGCATTTCTTATGACCCATTACAGCAAAATAAGTTTCTGATATCTACATTAAGGAGCTCGTTCTATACAGTATATGTCGATAGGGCAGCTTTCTACCACAATTCCCCATTGGTTTTGATGCACATAATATAGAATCAGCCTGTAAGGATGTTGTTTTCTGACGTGAGGTTGCTTTTCCTTTGAGTGCGGAGTTCAATAGGGAGCTCATGCAAGTGTGATTGGATGATCAACTTGCTTTCTGTAGGTTAGATTGGCTTTAAGTGGTCTGTACATTCTTACTTTGGGATCCCGTAAAAGTTAATTTTCAGGAGAAAACCCATTGATTTATTGATGAATAAATCTCGCTAAATAATGGCTCACAACTAGAGATGGTAAACCAGTCCAAATCTATTTCCCAGGATTTTTAGGCAAAATCTACCCCCCCCCCCCCTCCTCCCCCTTCTCCACCAAAATTTGTCTGCGGACTGGGTACTAAAAAATGTGAGCGGATTAATACGAATTCGCCATTGGATACAATCCGGGTGGACTTTTAAGAATCCACGCTCAGATTTCATATTCAATTTGCCACGTGGATTATCCGTAATAGAAAAAAAAATCCGGAAAAAAGGATCGCCTTTTTTGAGACAGAGCCGCGGAAATCCGCAACTAAAGAAACGGGGCGATCTGTGGTGGATCCAAATCCACAAAAACCATGTGCACGGCACTACTCTCAAAACCATTTACCCATTAAACACATTGCATGTTCTCATGTCATGCTTGCCTCCTTTCTCCCTCTCCTGCTATGTTCTACTAAGTTTCCGTTATCTTTTTGAGATATGATCTGTACTTTATGCGAAGATGCAGTTAGTGTAATTAGATTATTGTCCCGTTTGGAATCTTGCTCCAGTTGGTGCTGCCTAATTAATGTGTAGACAAATTGGCTCATAATTGTCATTAAATCATATAACTGTTCCAAAGGCAGCAGGTAGTCACATAAGTACTCTGTTTATTTCCTAGTGAAGGAGGCATAGCTGTTAGGCAATAGCATAGCGCAGTGTTTTTCTGCCTGGGCTTGGGCATAGAATGCTTTAATTACAACATCATTTTGAGGCAAACACTTGATTAAAAGGTATTGGGTTTGAAAGAAACGACCATAGTTCACAGTCAATGCATTGACATTACAATTATCACATCAATGTATTGTAATCTTACATTACGATTTGCTCCCAAAATGGGCACACATTTATATTTCACAGTGTATTTTATTGCTCATATTCTTTGCAGATGTCCAACTACTGTATATTTGAAATAGCTTTAAAATACATACATATTAGGAACAATTACAAAATTAAACTGGATGCATTAAAATAATTATTTATGTAGTAACAAAGGAGGCAGAGGGAGTAGGGAGTATGATACCTTTTATTGGATCAATAAGTAGTTGTTATGTTACAAGATTTCCAACCTCTCAGAGTCCTTCATCGGGTTTCTTAAAGCCTGTAACATATCAACTACTTGTTGATCCAATAAAAGTTATCATACCCCTTACTCCCTCTCCCTCGAGGCTTTGTTACTATTGGGAAGTTAGGAAATGACACTTGGTATGCTCATTTGCATGTCCAGAATTTGCATCTCTGACATTCAATTGTGTGATGTTTTAGAGACTGGGTCCTTCATCTGGTTGGCCTACCCTGTGAGGTTTGAAAGCTTGTGTTGCCAAGTCCCCTTGGACTACTGATTCCCTCGCCCCTCTTAGGCTGCGAACCCGCTGCGGCTGGCGAATGGTCCTTGCCCCCGCTGCCTCCTTCCGGCAGGACTGACTACGTACTGTGACGCGTCAGCCTGCTGGAGCTACAACATCCTTGTGCTTTTCAGCGCTGACGCGTCATGTGGTACGCGAGTCAGCCAATGGGGAGGAGGGGAGGGAAGGAGCTACGGATGGGAGGCGACTTGGGAGGGGAGCAGGGAAGGAGCTGCGGGGAAAAATGTGTGTGTATATGTATGTGTTGTGTGTATGTGTTGTGTGTATGTGTTGTGTGTGGGGTTTGTGGTAGGGGGGGTGGACGGCACCACGGCACCACGATCTGGCAATGTTTTACCATGCCCCCCCTCCCACTCACCCTCCCACTCCCCTCACCCTCCCACTCCCGCCCCCCTCCCGCTCTGGCTCTTGGCTCCCTACAGACCGCATATCGCGGTCTGTGCCTGTCAGCGCTTCCTGTCTGCAGTGCGGGTGCGCTGACTGAGGGAGCGGGGCCTTAGCCTAACACTGTAAGCCCCAGTAAAGAGTGGGCAGTGGTGAGTGTAATTCCTGCAGGGTCTGTTATACTGTTCTGTGTGTGTGTTAGCAATAAAGTTCAGAATTAGCCTTTTATTATAAGGGGGGGTCTATGACTGTAGGTAGGCCGGCTTACAAGCCACTCCCCTGGGAAGGTTTTTTTCCCCCCTCTATAGGCTAGAGTAAGGGTTTTTAGAGGTAGTTGTTCTGGGCTGTCCATCAAAGTATGAGGATGCAACAGAGAGCCTCTCCGCAGAAGGAGTAGCTGAGGCCTTGCCCCATTAGGGGGTAAGGTTTACTAAGAAGGGGTTATTCAAGGCCTCATGTCTGGGTATTGCATTCAGGAACTGCATCCTGTGTATCATCATGCTGTACCAATAAACCCCAATTACACCCAATCTGGTGTACTAATTGAAATGACCACCCAAAGAAGAAGTGCCCTTGAAGTCCTGACTGGCTGCACCAGGAGCCTCTTGGGCTGGAGGTGTTGCCACTACTGATGAACTATCCATATACAGTAGCCTATCCTGATGTCCTCCCTACAACTCGCAGAGATCTCTGGCCTCTTGTTCCACCTCACAGGTACGCACCAGAATACACCGGTAGCGACACGATCTCACATAGGATGGGGCAAAGGGTGCCACACTTGTAACATATCAACTACTTGTTGGTCCAATAAAAGGTATCATAACCCCAACTCCTTCTCCCTCCTTCGTTACTACATGGAAGAAAGGACCAACACTGCTCCCCTCCCATCTTTTCTCAAGAATTATTTATGACATTCTTACCAAAAATAAGACTTATATAATGTTACAGCAGTATTCTATATTTGAAGAGAACATTATTCCTTTCTCCCCAAAAATCAACATACCGCATACGTCTGTCATTATTGCTTAGCCCTGCATGGGGTAATGGGACACTTGCTATTTCAGTGGGTAATAATCCTTTTACTTTGTACTAGTGCACCATGAGTGCGTGCTAATAGGGATCTAGGTGACCTTGTTCACTATCTGTGTTTGTGCTCCTGTTCCACCTCACAGGTACACACCAGAATACACCGGTAGCGACACGATCTCACATAGGATGGGGCAAAGGGTGCCACACTTGTAACATATCAACTACTTGTTGCTCCAATAAAAGGTATCATAGCCCCTACTCCCTCTCCCTCCTTTGTTACTACATGGAAGAAAGGACCAACCCACTGCTCCCCTTCCATCTTTGCTCAATAATTATTTTTGACATTCCTTCCAAAAATAAGGCTTATATAATGTTACAGCAGTATTCTATATTTGAAGAGAACATTATTCCTTTCTCTCCAAAAAATCAACATACCGCAACAGACACTAATACTAATGATCGCTTTTCATCCTCTCCGCAGCCATTCCCATATAGACAATATTCTTCCCTGTCCTGCAATGAGGATTTTGCTATCTGTCTCTCTACTGACAAAATATCCTTCTGCACTTCAAGTATTTTCTCATGGTATGTAAATAGTAGACACCTAGCGAATCCGCTGTAATGTTTGGAAGGCCCCAGTATTCTTTTTTGGGTCTCCATTGTCTAATTTAAAGGTAGTTAAAGCCAGATTGTTAGTCAGCCAAATATCGGCATATATTTTTAAAGAGTATAGTTCAGGGGGGGACAACTCAGTCCTCAAGGGCCACCAGCAGGGCAGGTTTTAAGGATATCTTTGCTTCAGCACAGGTGGCTCAGACTTCGACTGGACCACCTGTGCTGAAGCTGGGATATCCTGAAAACCTGACCTGTTGATGACCCTTGAGGACTGAAGTTCGCCACCCCTGTGCATGGGTTTAGGATTTATCAAATGCCCTATATTTCTAGATACACGGCATTGTCATACAAGAACACGGATTATTAAGACCGGGTTATTTCTATGAAATGAATGAACACAGTTCTAGTTTGAACAGTTTGTGGCATTTTTTTCAAGGGCAATAACAGAAAATTATCGTTCCCCGATGTTATATTCAAGAAACATTTGCTTCATATATTGTAATCACGAGCTGCTTTATTGGTTCCTGCAGTATACACAGTAAATCATCCAGCTGCATTTCTAACAGAATTAAAGAAGGAATTATCCTCCAAAGTGTACCCTCGTATGTCCTTTTTGGCATAATAAAACACACAGTTTTAGATTAACAAGTCATTTACATGGAATAATGCCTAACAAATACTGTTTTGGAGTTCTCAAAAGTAAAAGTTGTATTTTATGCTAACATCTGGATATTATTGATATACCTTTTCTCAGCAGGGCAGACGTACTGTAGTCAAATAAGGACCTTCTGTTGTTTAAAATAAAATAGCTACTGTTTGCTATGTCTGTATTTTAGAATGTTTCAATACAATATCACTTTGCAGCTATTTGTGCAAACAGATACAGTGGACAAAGCCTGCAAATAAGGTTTATGATGCCAAGTTAGCCACACACCTTATTAAACACTATCATTGCCAATTAGACAGCTTGCAGTACAAAACAGAAGATGACATGTATTAGTATATTGGAAAACACTCTTACGATTTTTAAAATACTACGTACAATTCACTACAATGCTATATTTAAGTTATAATACTATTACATAGTATCCAGTTCATCTTATTATTTCAATAATTATTCCAGGATGTTCATGGTATTGTTTTGTTACACTAGCGTTAGTATAAGTTTGTTTTAATGTGTATGCGTGTCTTTGTAGACTCTGTGATGGACATCAAACCATAATCATTGGGTGACAATTACTATTTGGCAACAAAAGAACCTGTTTTGGAGATCTTAGTTATAGCAGATATTTTTTTTTTCTAATCACAGCTATTGTGATCTCTTCCATTTCATTTCCCAATAATGTTTTCATTTGCCTGGGTTGTAATGTATAATGTCATTCTTGGTGTTATCATTCCGTAATTAAAGCTTTTTCATTCAGATTTATTACAACTTTTGGAGTATATTGGGCGATATTGCTGTTACATCCATATTCTATACTCTAGTATATATATATATATATATATATATATATATATATATATATATGTATAGTTTCCTATTTTTATATTTCATTTTTTTTCATTGGTTTGATTCTAAATTAGTTTTTTAATAACCAGCGCATATTCTTTATCTTTTAAACAGTTGCAACTTGCTACAGCATCCCATGTTTTTGAAATATTAAGCACATTTCTCCTAATCTCTCTTTAAGGAATGGAATATTACTAACCTTTAGATTAAAATGGACATTAAAGTAGTTTATGGCGTACACTAAAATACTTCTCTGAATCTTGATCATTCTTTTGGCAATTGCTGATCCTGACCCTCATTTTACAAGTCTCGCAGTCCCTGGTGCTACGGTTAAGTCTTCAGAATGATTAATAGCTGGAATGGCCAATACCTTCTCTGTATAATGTCATTTCTTTACAGTCTGTTGATGAGTAATTTAAGGTGAGATGAATAAATGAATTAAAAATAAAATGTCCTACTTGTTTTTTGCTTTAAAAGGTGCCATTTACCAATAATGTATCATCATACCAATCTAGAACATAATATATAGGTGTTTAGAGATGTCCCATTAGGCCCAGATTTACTAAGAAGTGTTCGCAATTTTAACGTGGTAAACATGATAAATAGACAATCAAAGTTCTAACCTAAGGATTCTCTGGGTGATATCAGCACCCGAGTAGTCCCAGATGCTATAGTATGTTGGTTTTAGTGATATATAAAACCTGTAAGTGTCGGCATCTCCTCCTGCTACCACGTGACGATGTTACATGAGCCATGTCGCCATGACAACGCGATGTCACTGGATAGGATGTCGGGAAAGAGGCCTGGTGCATCACGTGACGTTGCGTTATCAAGGCGACTCGTTGCCGGCTTCGGAGCATTTAAGAGGCTCCTTCTGCACTAAGACACCACGAAACTCCTAGCCGGCTCTGTAACTATCATAGTATGAAAGTTCACGCGCCTTTTAAATTGTTTTATTTTCTGGATCCTTACTATTTTGGGACTTCCAAAAGGATTTTTCATGATTGTCACCTTCTAACTTTCCTATTAATTTAATTAGTGAATTAAAAATAAATTGTTGTAATAAGCAACACTTCAAAGAACTGTTTCCATGTACACATACAGTATTTTATTATATACCTATAAATTAATTGTATGTTTGCCTAGGGTGATTTATAAAGTGTGGATGAGTTTACCTTGAACAGCCCAGTCACAAGAGAGTCAAAACTATGGTAATCAAATGTCTTGACTTATTTTAAGCAAAGCAGATGCTCTGACTAAATCATGGCTGGAGGGGTTGGAGCAGCTGGGTTAATGCTGGAGAAGATACTTTCCATGAAATATGTTTTCTTTCAGAACCACGGAGAGAGAATTATAGCCTGAAGGCAAGAGGCTCTCATTGTAATTCTTTAACCAGAGAAGTCAGATATAAACGTGGATTGTACAATAAAATCACGCGAAGTGAGCAAGAAGGCAGTAGGAAAGATAAGAGTAACAGATGCAATGTAAATTATTAGATAAATATTGAAAGATCTTAATGGATGCACATTTTGTGTTAAATATATTCTAATCGGCTATCCTGGCTATACACAGACATTGTCACGTCAATGTGCAATATAGTCAATCAAGTCAATATAAGATACAAAAAGGGATTAGCATTTTAAGAACTCATTTCTTACGTACTGTAACAGGGACTTAATCCTGTTTATATAAAGCAGCCTCATATCTCTGTGAATCCAGCAGAGAGAGAGTTGTGTGTAGCCACTCAGTTAACCAGTCTCCACCTGGACTAATACGAGCTCTGTAAAAAGCCTCATGTGAGACACAGGAGGGAGATTCCTTAGCTCACAATTGGGCTGACACAGGAAAGCAGGGAAGCCTGCACACAGACACTGTCTTGAGCACAAAGGTCTGCTGAGATAAAGACGCCCAGAGACCTACAATATATTCCTGGACACAGAGGACCAAGGAACCTACCAGAGACTGACATAAAGGGCCACCTGCTTAAGGTACCTCGTGAGACTTTGGGGTGATAGTCTAGTAATGGGATTACCCATCCAGCCCTGCCGATAGGGTCTGGGGAAGTAAGTAATTCCTTTAAAAGGGATAGGGGTTGTTATTTTATTATTTTTGTATGTTTTGCCTGGATAAAAGAACAGGCTCAGTAAAGCCAAGAAATAATTTCACCCAAATCGGTCTCCATTATATTTACCTCTGGACACGTCTCTTACACGTACTATAGGAGATTTTACTTTATTTGCTAATATGTTGTAGCATACGTAGCACCTACTTACATTTTACATCATGTAATCTATACTACTATGTATGTGCTAAAATAGTTAATCCAGGAAGAATTGTACATTAGCTAAAGAATGTATAGATCGGAGGAGAAATATATTTAGGTACAGGCTACATACTGTGTATTGGATGTAATGAGTAGACATGCAATCTGTTGGCATATTCAAATGACATGAATTTTTCCATTTCAAGATCATTATTCAATTGCAAATATATCACAATTCACTTCAACTATCACACACTTTAAGCTGCACTCAACTGTTATTTTTAAATTGGTGCAAAATTATTCAACAAACTGCATAATTGATACTAATTTCTTATACAAAATGGACTGCACTTTCAACCAAAACCTACATAAAAGTATTGTTTTAATTTCTCATTGATAAAAGTTTACAACCATTGGGGAAAAGAAAAGTTTGCAACTGTGTGTTCTCCTTATGCATTTTGAGACGTCATCACTTTGTCAGAGGAGGCGTGGCTAAGCATACCCAAGGCTATGCTCTATATATACACTTTGTTACCATTATTCTCATAAGAGTTACCCCAATGAGATCCTATCTTTAAGTAAATGAAATGTTGTTTTTAGAAAGCCACCAACCTTACAAAATGTCCTCTCCCCAAGCCAAGAAAGTATTAAATAAGAGTTGGAAAAATATTAAGAGTTTTGTTTTTCCTTGTAAAAAGCATGTAAGGATTTAAAAATGGTTTCAGAATTTATGAGCACCATAAAAGGAAATGTTTCCCCCTTAGAAGAGAGAATAGCCTGCAGGTCTATAAATGTAATTCATCTTCTAACTTGTGGAAAGCAATATGTAGGGCGCACAGTGACCAATGTAAAAATAAGACTTCAGGAACATGTATGTTCTATTATTTAAAAGAATGAGATTCTAATAACTTTTCAGACATTTTTTGGGCGAATTAGGATCCGCAGTGGATCGTCCGGTTCCTTTGGTTTGTGGATTTTAGCAGATCAATGTAAAAATGGGCGATTCACGTTTTGGAGATTTTTTGATTATTACCAATACATTCCACAACCTGTGGATGGATTGGTAGAATACAATCCACCAATTGGATTTTGCATATCTTTCCACGGGTTGTATACAATAGCGGATTTTGATGAATCCGCACGGATTGAAACCACCCAAATCCGTTTCCAGATTTTACATCGCAAAACGGATTTTGGGGGTAACATCACCGAAAATCCAGGAAAGGGATTTCAGTGGATTTGCCCATCTCTAATAAAAATGCTGGAGTTCCTCAAAAGTTTACATGTGTGGGATAGAAAGAATATCCTTAAAAAAAAGCGGTGGTCGTTATTTAAATAAATTATTAACAGGAGAATCATATTGGACCGTTGCATTAAAAACTCAAAAACAAACAAGTTTGGCTCCCAATTTTCGTATTTATGAATACTTTACAACACGATTATTGATATTTTAAATACTTTATTGTACAATGCATACAATTGAACATTGTTTCTAACACGATCCGCTTATAACGCAATGTGATTCTTTTGACCCCAAGCACAGCGTTATAAGGGGGTTGAGCTGTAATTGGAATTTTAATGTATTGTAAGTACTAATGAAGTGTTTTGTTTTCAATTTGTTTTGATAGATTTATCTAATTGATTTATTTTATTTGCATATTATGAAAGTTTGTAAAAACCAGTCCCAGTAAATTATTTTGTTTAATTTTTGGGCACCATATTAGAGACATGTGCAGAGGTACAGACAGGGAGACAGTTTTGGGAAAATTAAAACCTGGCTTTACAGTATATAGCCTGTCCCTTTAAACAAAACATTCTAGTGAAGCCTCATTGAGACAGAGCTAATTCCCTGTTACACACCACATAACCCAGCCAATGATGGACACAAGCCCGGATGAAATATGGGGAGTGTTGGTTCCCGTGGCAACAGAACTGGAAAATTAGCCTTGAACATCCTGCCGCTGGCCTCTACAACGCGTCACTCCCTACCTTATAGAAGATGAAGCGATGTCGTTTACGGAGCATAATCCAATCCAAAAATCCACTACTTATGAGAATGATGGTATTGTAGTGTGTATATAGTGTGTAGTAATACTATACACCAGGGGTCCCCAATGCGGTGTCCACTGGCATCATGGCCCCGTTAAGCCTTTTGTGAGTGCCCACCAGTGCCGCCAACAAGAGGAAGAGCCGGGACGCTCCAGGTAAGAAAAGTGTGTGTGTATATATATATTATGGGGCTTATGTGAATGGTGGGAGGGAGTTTATTATGTATAATGGTGGGAGGGGCTGTGTATTTGGGGAGGGGTTGTGTAATAGGGGAGAGAGAGGTGTGGGTGTGAGGGGGAAAGAGAGACATGTGGGGGCATGAGGGAGGGAGAGAGGTGGGGGCATGAGGGAGAGAGAGATAGAAGTGGAGGCTATAGGGGGAGAGAGGTGAGAGAGAGAGAGGTGGGACATGAGGAAGGAATGGAGAGGTAGGACGGGAGGGAGAGATGGGTAGCTGCATGAGGGAGTGAGAGAGAGAGGTGGGGCATGAGGAAGGGAGAGGTAGGGACATGGGGTAGAGATCGTAGATCAGGCGTAGATCATGGGTCTCCAAATCGTCGATCACGAGCTACCAGTAGCTCGCTAGCTGCAAGTGAGTAGCTCACCACAGTGCTGCTGACAGCTGCTGCGTGCCTCTCTCTTGTGCTAAAGCCCTCCCCCTAAGGTAAGTGTATTTTGTTTTGTGCGTGCATGCGTTAATTGGTTGGTGCCCGCCACACGCTTCTGATCTCTCAAGTGTGCCCTTGGCACACAAAGTTTGGAGACCCCTGTCTTACTCTAACTGGGGAAACTCTTATCAGAATTATGGTAAGAAATATTGAGGGCACATAGCCTCGGGTATGTTTAGCTACACCTCCTCCGACGGAGCGGTGATGTCTCGAAACGCGTAAGGAGAACACACAAGTTGCAAACTTTTCCACCATAATTGTAAACTTATACTAATAAGACATTGACGCAATGATTTTATGAAGATGTTTTTCAAAGCTTTATCGATCTTTGCATATCTTCCTATTTAGAAAGTTTTGAATGGGGCAATGTTTGGGCGAATTCCCTTCAGCCTGAGCCCCTTGATGATCTCTTGTTTCCTTTATATGAGAAGGTGTTTTCTTAGCATTTTGCAAAAACGTGTTTAAAAAAATTATTTATGTGATAACTCTGAATCTGGATTTCACAGAGTGAGCAGGGGAAACCCCCATTGTGACTTTTCTTGAGAAATTGCCAATTAAATCGTGAATAGACTCCGTGTTTTATACCCCTGTCCAATCAATTTCTTGTGGACAACCTGATGACGAAGCATTTCTAACTTCGTTGTCTGCATGGTATTCTGCAGAGATGGGAAGTTTAGATATATACAGTATGGCTTGTATTCCTATCCTCAGGTCTGTTAGAAAAAATAATCCCTGTAAATATTAGTACACAAGACTTGACTTTCTGCAAGGTGCAATTCAACAATATCTAACAATACTGGTATTTTTCTGCACACATTAAACATATAACAATACTTTATATATTCATAATTTTTAAAAAAATGCTCGCAGAAGAATTGAAAAGTCTGTCCTATTACATTTTAAATTGACTAGTCTAAAATAACCAAATTTGAATTCTAAACCCCTGGTGGGTGCCTCACTAATTCAAGTCTGACTATGCAATGAGAAAATTCTGATCATTACAATAATAATGAAAACAACAGGTGTCACACACAGGCTGCAAAATAATAAAGATCATGATGACACATTGTTGTTGAAACCAACAGTAAGAAACCATCATTGTCTGCTTTAAGATTACAGAGGGAGAAGGTGTTAGATTACCACTTTTTAAATAATCTTTATGTAGTATTTTATAATACAACATAGCTCAGTACTTTGTATTGTAGCAGCTTTTTAAATTGTCAGCTCTTGACATATCGATTTCTTTAGGTAATAGTTTCTCATTTGTCCTTCTCTTGCTTTTAAGCAACATAATACCTGAATGTGTGTGTCACATTGTGGAATGTCTGTTGCTTTAAAGACTCTTATTTGTAGATCAAAACTGGTTATTAATGTACTTTCCCTAGAATTCTCATCTTTACACAATCTAGATTTATTAATTTCAATTTGTTGCATAATTATGTCTTTGTTAAGTAGGCTGTGGGCCTTATTTCAGTTGCTAGTTTTCATTATGGAATACATTTTGGAAAACCCCTTTGTGCTCTCCTGTGAAATCTTCTACAGTATATTTAGTTTTTTTTAATAACAGGCAAAGTAAAAACTGATGAAAACAAAATTAGTGATGCAAAACAGACCCCTACAAATCATCCTCAAACACTCTCTTTCTTTCCATGCTTCTCCTCCTTGCTTCTGGGGACATTTCTCCCAATCCTGGTTCCTGTCTTATTTCTACTTGCACTCGTCCTTGCCTCCCACATGCAACATCCACTCCCTCTGGTGTGAACCCCTCTATCCTTATACCCATCCCTCTCACCCTCCCGCCTCTCGCCCATTCTTCTGTGGCCTTTCAAATGCTTGCTCCCTTTCCCTCACTGTGCATGACATCTTTTTCTCTCACTCACTGCTTTTCTTTGCTATAACTGACACTTGGCTCACTCAGTCTGACTCCGCTCTGGAAGCTGCCCTCTCTTATGGTGGCCTCTCTTTATCCCACACTCCTCACCCTGATGGCAGGGGTGGAGGTGTGGGGCTCCTGCTCTTCTCTATCTGCCGCTACCAAACACTTCCTATTCCTCCATCTCTTGCTTTTCCTTCCTTTGAGGCTCACACTGTCCAGATTTTCTCCCCTCTCCCTGTCCACATGGCGGTCATCTATTGCCCGCCTACCTCTACTCATCCCCACTACCTAGACCTGGTTTCACTAAAAACTTTTGTCTCTGATTTCTCCATTTCCCCCCTTCCTCTTTCTGACCATCATCTCATCTAATTTTCAATCTCTATTGCTTCTCCACCTCCATCTGCCTCTAGCTTCTGCAGAGACATGCGCTCTATTAACTTACTAGCTTTTGTTTCCACTTTACGCTCCTCTCTCTCCTCTCTCAGCCCTGTTCCAGACCCTGACAACCTGATCAAGAACCCACAACTTTGCGCTATCCTCCTCTCTTGATCTACATTCCCCTCTTTCTCTCTAACGTTCTCACCCTTCTAACCCCAGACACTGGCTAAATTCCCACACGCGCATTCTGCGTTCCTGTACTTCTTTCCCTACAAATTTATGCTATCCTGTTTCAACTCTACCCTCTGTCAGGCTAAACAAACCTACTTTTCTTCACTAATCAACAGGCACAAGTCTAACCCATGCCGACTTTTCTCTGTCTTTGACTCCCTACTCAAACCACCCTCAGCAGCCTCTTCTTCCTCCTCCATTTCACCTCAGGACTTTTCTGACTATTTCAAGGAAAAGGTGGATCCAATCATCAGGACATCCCCTTTGTTTCCTCCTCCCATCCTACACCTTTTCCTAAATCTCCTCCTACCTTCCTTGACTCTTTTTCCGCTGTCACAGAGGAGGATGTGGCACTACTGCTCTCCTCTTCTCAATCTACCACTTACCCTCTTGACCCCATTCCCTCCCATCTTTTAAAACCTCTTGCTCCTACTTGCAAGTTTGACCCTACCTGTCTTTCTAACTATCGGCCTGTCTCCCTTCTGCCTTTTGCCACTAAACTCCTTAAACATTTTGTATTCTCTTGCTTGCTCCATTTTCTCAACACCTATTCTCTCCTAGACCCTTTACAATCTGGGTTCCGCACTGCTCACTCCACTGAAATAGCCCTTACAAAAATAGCTAATGACCTCAATGCTGCTAAAGACAGAGTTCATTACACTCTGCTCATACTACTTGACCTCTCTGCAGCATTTAATACTGTGGACCACCCCCTTCTCCTTCACATTCTCCATACTCTTGGCATCTGAAACAAAGCTCTATCCTGGATCTCCTCTTTCCTCTCCCATCGTACTTTCAGCGTCTCTTCTGCCAACACCTCCTTCTCCTCCTCTATTGACCTCTCTTTGGGGATACCCCAGGGCTCTGTCGTAGGCCTCTCCTCTTTTATCTGTACACACTCTCTCTAGGTGACCTAATCACATCTCTTAGGTTCAAATATCACCTCTATGCTGATGACACACAAATTTACTTCTCAACCCCTGACCTTACACCTGCTGTATAGACCAACGGTTCTGAATATCTCTCTGTGATATCATCCTGGATGGCCCTTCGCTGACAAACTCAACATGGCAAAAATCCCAAACCTGGTCCGACTACCTCCTTCCACATTACTGTTGGAAGTTCGGTCATACACCCAGTAGCGCAAGCACAATGCCTAGGGGTCACACTCGACTCCTCTCTCACTTTCCCCTCTCACATTCAAAACATATCTAAAACCTGTTGCTTTTTCCTCCACAATATACAAAGATATTCCCTTCATCTGTTGCTCGACTGCTAAAACTCTGACAGGCCCTCATTCTCTCCCATCTCGAGTATTGTAACCTCCTGCTGTCTGGCATTTCCTGCCTCTCACCTGTCTCCCCTACAAGTTATCCTAAACGCTGCTGCCAGAATCACTCTACTCTTTCCTAAATCTCTCAGCATCTCCCTGCTAAAATCCCTCTCCTGGCTTCCTATCAAATCCTGTATCCCACATTCAATTCTCTTCCTCACTTTTAAAGCTTTACACTCTTCTGCCCCTTCTTACATCTCAGCCCTAATTTCTTGCTATGCACCATCCTGACTCTTGCATTCAACTCAATGATGTCTTCTCTCTACCCCCTTTGTATTTAAAGCCCTCTCCTGCCTTTAACCATTCTCACTGACTGTCCCACACCTCTGGAATGCCCTTCCCCTCAATTCCCGACTAGCACCCTCTTTATCCACCTTTAAGACCCACTTTAAAACACTCCTGCTTAACGAAGCATATGAATAGCTCCGTGGCTAACACTATACACCTGATACATAAAGCTTGGCCCCTTGCAGATGCACTTATCAGAATGTCCTCCTACTGTCTCTGTATGTTCTTCCTACCTATCAATTAGATTGTAAGGACTTCGGAGCAGGAACTCCTCTTCCGAAATTTTACTTTTATGTCTGAAGCACTTACTGTATTCCCATGATCTGTTATTTGTATTATTTGTTATTTCTATGATTGTCACGTTTATTACTACTGTGAAGTGCTATGTTCATTAATGGCGCTATATATATAAAGACATACAATACAATACAAAACTAAAAAATACTAGGCTAATGCACTCTTATCTATATAATGTACTATTACAGTTAAGAATTTAATTGATGGTTTAAAGCAGGTGTGGCCAACTCCTGTCCTCAAAGGCAACCAACAAGTCAAGTAGTCAGGATATCCCTGCTTCAGCAGATGTGGCTCAATCAGTGACTCAGTTTAAGAATTATATATTCCATAATTTTGGCCCAAAATTCAGATATACAGAATACAATCCTCTGGCATCCTAGAAAAAACACACATGTGTGATGCTCAAAAGACAGAGCAAATCTTGCTAGATAGCATGAATATAAGTAAAATCTTCAATGGTGTACCCTTACAGTAACCAAATGTTGTGCACTGGAGTCTTCAATACTGAATGTACTAACTGGAACAAATCCCACTCTGCACTGCGGTAAGAATTCAACACTCCCTGGTGTCCAGACTATTATATACATCAGCAATAAATATGAAAGACTAACATGTAGCTGCACTTCTCTTGAAACCAGATTCTGCTTGTCCTGGGGTACCAGTGTGCATCCACTTGTTGTTGATAGCAGGTAAAAAGAAGAAAAAAGGTAGAGCACTACTCCATTGAAAAAAGTATTAGGCAGGGAAAATGTTTACCCAAACTTCGGTATTTAAACAGCTTGGTAAGTGTCTTTTAATTACCTTGATAAAGGGCTTTGTTGCTTGAAACGCGTAGGTGCTGTTCAGAGGCCCACTTGTCTGTGTTTGTATCCTCTGGCATCCTACCTGATATTTTCAGTGGCCATGCAAAAGTGTACTGTGTAAGGAAATCAAACCACCCCAAACGAGCCCTAAGGTTCTCCTCACTAGAACATTTAGTAACGTTAACCTACAAGAGTTTCTGGCTGACCTTACCAACTGCCCTTGGTACAGAATCTGTAGAAGGAATGAGTGATGAACCCCAAATACTGATGCTGCAACTGTGGCAAATGAAAAAAATGGGACAATCTTTTACTTCATAGTTCAATGAGGTCTAAAACAGCGTGGACATGGGCTTGGTACTGAATCAACTTAATTCCCAACTACGATTCTGCAGTTGACTATTTCCAATCCAAGTTCTTAAAACTCTGTGATACCCATGCTCCACTATGCAGAATAAGAGTACGGGGAGCCCACCTTCCATGGGTTACAACTGACCTTATATCGCTCTACTATCTTAGCGATGCCTTATGGAAAAGCTACAAAGTAACTGGCACTACCAAGGATCTTAGTAACAAGGCAAACAAGACACACAAAAGCACAATATTACTCTGACAATCTTCACTGGAATACAAAAAATCCAGCTAAGTCTGGAAGGTCATTAACAATATATTCCATACTTCTAGCCATCAACAACCATGTGATATAATTAAGGAGGATATTACTCTGACAAATCCCACTGACATTGCAAATGCATTCAATGAATACTTTGTCGGGTGTGCTACTAACTTATTAGCGAACCGCAACCCGTACTACAAAAATGAACCTCATTCTGGGAGTACCCCTATAGCCCCACCCTCTTTCAACACTGTACACAATTTTCAATTTGTCCCTGTAACAGGGGACTAATCCCTGTTCAGTAATGTTCCTTTAATCTAGCAGTGTGGTAGTTAATTACTAAACATCACCTGCCTGATTAGATTGTTTACAAAAAGCCTGCCTTTGAGACAGGAAGTGACTGACTCCTTAGCTCTGACTGAGAGCTGCCCTTTGGAGACACCACAATGTCTTGAGTTCTGCCAGCCACATAGCAGAGCTGATTGCAAGACACCCAATAAAACTTCTAAACCTGGATGCTGATATTTTTCTGTGCACGCACGGGTGCGGTTCCAGGAGAGCAGAGAAGCTTACTCTACAGCTGATAAACAGATAAGACTTTCCTTATTAAGAGACTGCTTATATCTGCTTTTTTTCATGTTATGTGTTTGGGCTGGGAGAATCTTTACTAATGGAGATGTGAACTAATTGCAAGGATTTCACTAGAAATACTCCCAAGTGAATGGAAGCTTTGTTCCCCCCTGTGTTTGGATAATGTCCTGATAAAAAGGAAAAGGCACAATAAAGCCTATTATAATTTCACATTATAACGACTCCAATTGTGTACCTCTGTGAACGTCCGTCTACAGTCCCACTATCTGAAGAGGAGATTACACAAGCGCTCCTCAAATGAAAACTAAGCAACCAACGTGGACCTCCTACTGCAATCTAAATTCCTAAGACTTGGTGCCCCAGCCATTGTGAAACCGCTTGCTTCCCTAATCAACTCTATTCTGTATGCAGGCCATATTCCTAAAACCTGGAGAACTTACAGAGTTGTCCCAATCTTCAAAAGTGGACAAAAACACTGTCTCAAACTACAGGCCAATCTCTCATTTCCCAATAGTATCCAAAGTCATGGGAAAATGTGTTCACTCCCAATTAAGAGATTACTATACCTCTACAATTTCCCTAACCAATTCTAATCTGGCTTTCACCCTAAACACTCCACAGTAACTACCCTACTAAAAGTTTGCAATGAGATCCGGTGTGGAATGGAACTGTGACAACTTGCTGGTTATATATTCCTAGATTTTGCAAAGGCTTTTGATACTGTTGATCATGTTATCTTGCTAAACAAACTCCTCTGCTCTGTAATAGGGAAGCATGCTTTAAACTGGTTTCATTCCTACGTACTGTATCAGGTAGATCTCAACATGTGTCTATCTCAGGTTCTGACTCCATCCCCTTGGATATCACCTGTGGTGTCCCACAAGGTTTTGTTCTGGGGCCCCTACTCTTCTCAGTGTTTATCAATGATCTTCCTACAGCTTGTAAAGGCTAAATTGTTAAAGCTTCCAATGAATGAGCGCCAGATCCGAACCAACTCTAATACCATCCTAGGCCCTGTTACTAGTTTTAAATATTTGGGCATATGATTTGACTCCCATTTAACATTTGGGTTGCACATTGATACCCTGACATCCAAAACCTATGCCAAACTAGGAGTACTTTATAGGAACAAATCCTCCCTAAGTCTACTGGTCAGAAAGTGCATCACACAACAGATGGGGACATAGTACATGGGACATCACCCAAACTCACCTTAGCAAATCTGATACCCTCTACAATTCAATATGCCGTTTTGTCCTCCAATGCAACTACAACACACATAACTGTGAAATGCTCAAACAACTAGATTAGTCATCACTTGAGTCTAGGCGCAAAGTTCACCTTTCCTGTCTTGCCTTAAAATCCTTTCTGGGCAAGCTACCCGCCTATCTGAACAAGCTCCCCGTGAAGCACTTATCATCTGAAATCTGACTCCATAAGGCTTTTCATGGTCCCAAGGTTCAACAAAATATCTGTCCGCTCCTCCTTCTCTCACTGTGCACCTCACAACCGGAAACAATCTACCGGATACTCTCACAGCCGCCATCAGTCTAAGTTCTTTCAAAACTAAAGCTGTCTCACATTTTAATCTGTTCTGTAACTGTTACATACGCCTATAATATATATTATCACTAACTGTGCATGCAATGTCTTGTATATAATGTATAACCCTGTTCACTTATTGTAACTATGTATTTGTAACCATGTATTTGTCATCATAACTCTATGCCCAGGACATACTTGAGAACGAGAGGTAACTCTCAATGTATGACTTCCAGATAAAATATTTTTATAAATAAATCTGACGATAGGCAATGCTTAAGGTCTGCTCCTGTTTTCTCGCACTTGGAGCATTGGTTAGTGTCACCACTTTTTAATAGAAATTCTTGTTGAATGCTATGTATCAGTGGTTGCCAACTCCAGTCCACAAGGAGAACCAGCATGACAGGTTTTATGGATATCCCTGCTTCAGCACAGATGGCTCAGTCATTGAGTCATTCAATTGTGTAGGAGCTAGTTTGAAACTTTTTTATGCTTTAGTGAGTTCTTTGCTCACTGTAGCAAACTCTACATTGGTTTTTTTTGCCGTACCTAGCAACATGTGAAATAATATGTGCCCTCATTACCGCTTTTGATGTTTCCCAGTATAGTAAAGAATCTACTTTATGTTTTTTATTTGTATCTCCATAGTCTTCCCATGCATTTAAAAGATAGTTTCATTAGTCATTAAATTGTTGGGAAATCTCCAAGTATTTTTGACATTTGTGTCTACCCCAACCATTATATGTTGTCTCATCAAGTCGCCTAGTCCGTGACACAGCCAGTGATGTCATCGGCAGCTGCCTGAGTTTGGCAAGTGGAAGGATCCCTACAGTAGCGTTCGAACCACCAGAAGCGTTGACAGGTACCGGAAATATCAGGAACTGGCTTCCCATTGAGAAGACATCCAGGACCTCCAATCCGGTTGTAGCCTGTGGGAATCGTCACTCGGTGTGTGGACCAGCTGTCTTCGCCACGCTGGTAACATGTTCAAAACATGTCTTGCTTATTTGATTTCACTATGATGTACGTGCAATAGTTACCTGCTGCTTGAATACCACAATATAATTAATTTACTACGTCATGAGATTTGTTGCGCTGTTTTCTTCTTCTTTTTTCTCTATTAGCCTCTTAGGATGTTGAGCCATCCTTATTAAACTGCAGCAGAATCTCATTTGAAAACGAGAGGTAACTCTCAATATATTACTTCCTGGTAAAATATTTTATAAATAAAATAAATAAATAAATACATTTGTCAACAACACAGGTTTTACACTATATACATTGCAATCATCACGTTATGTGATAGATACTATATATAATTACACCTGTTTTTGATCCATCATGGTTTTAAAGTCTGTGCTACAGTATATCCTTTTCTACAGTCCTCATATTTGTATGTTAATCATGTCACATGACTTTTACGTTTTTGTAATAACCACTAATTTGTCACTATCTGGTGAGCAGTAATTTTCACCTTTTTTCTTACTATGATCTGAAATACCCATCTCGCCTATTTGAGTATCTGATATTTTCCCCAGCAGGTGGGAGATTACTAATATGCAGTCTTTTCTATAAAAAGTATTGTGTGCATTAGAATAAAATCTGTATTCTCTATCAATAGGATTTCTATTTCTCCAAAAGTCTATTACTCCCATGGTTTCTATTAATAGTTGCATATTTTTTGCTTGTGTATTGATTCTTGTGGAGTTGGTTCTAGAGCCTGATTTTTCGAGAAAGGTGTCATGTATTTTGTTCTTGTCACCTCCTAACATGAGACTTACCCTTTTGCTACTCAAGATTTTTTACACTATATCTTGGAAAAATATGGATTATCCTCATGCGGCCCTTATATATTGCATAATGAATAATCTGATCCTGTTATTTTTATTTCAGCATGGACAAAGCTCCATTCTTCATCACATGAGGATGAGATGCTATGTCTGACCCAGTCTCTCTTTAATTTGACACTTTCCCTAGAATCTAGATGTGTCTCTTGAAGCTAAGCAATATCAGTTTTCATCCTTTACAAATGGCTTAAGATCTTTTTTTTAGTAGGGTTATTTAACTCCTTCACATTCCAAGATATAACTCTCACTTTTTGTTCAAATCTTGACTCTCTCTATGGAACCTATTCTCTTAGCTTCGAAGTGTAACAAACTGCTTCTGACGAGCCCTTTCTGATGGCATTGACGTTCTTTGCTATTCTGTAAGCCCAATTTCCAATCCATGTCTAAAAGGCTTTTTTGGAAGCGGCTTCACTCCGGCTCTGCCAATCCGATCGGTTTGTCAAGAAAGCCTCAAACTTGCATTTTTTTTAACTAAAAGTACTATTCTCGTAGCTCTGTTATGCAAACCGCTTCTATAAACGTGCATTTTTTTCACATCACCTCAGTGGGGGGAGGGGGGCGGAGATCGGTGTTACATCCAGAGTCTGAAATATGGGTTTAGCTGAAAAAGCAGTACCCATAAATCAGACATTGGGGTGGAGTTAGCATCTCAGGTCATTGCGCTTCTAAAGCACGTACAATCCGGGCAGATTGGATGTTAAACTACAGAGTTTGTCTCTTTTTTTAGATGTAGTTTAGAAGAAGCGATTTGCAATAGAGAATAGGATTTTTCTCACATTTCATTCCACTACTTCTGAACAAGCCACGCAGTTTGGCAAGGATGAGTTCAGAGCTATTTTGAGAAAAACTGAGCGCGCTGTCCCTCTAAGATTCTTCCTTGATTTTCTGGTCTTCCCTGCTGCTCCTAATCTCCCATGATCAGCGGGGCATACTCAGTCACATATAACACAAAAATAGGACCGCATGGAAAGAGACAAAAAAATGACGTTAATACACACAATGTTTATATGTTAAAATAAAAAACATATGTCACCACATAAAGGTAAAGATCACATAAATCTAATTGCCCTTGACATATACAGAGGGTCAGGTTCTGATAAACAGAACCCCGCGATCAGAAAGTCCTTAGTATTCCCTTAGTATGTTCACAAGGAAAGAGTCCAAAGCTAGATGGTGATTAGCACACAGACCTTAAACTAACAGAGCTCCTGTCGGCGTCATCGTGGTGCTCTGGACTTCAGCCAGGAAGTCCGTCGACACGGACGTCGCGTCACTGCGTATGATGTCACCTACGCGTTTTGTGTCAAGTGACACTGCTTCAGGGGATTAGTCATGTGATCCCCTGGTATTACTTAAATACCTGACTAGAGAATGCCTCAGCCAATAGGGATCAACGAACCGGATAGAAAACACAGCCTTCAGAGCTACTAGAATAGGCCCCTTTGTCTCCACGTTGCTGTCATTTACTGCAAATAGATTTCCATTATTACTATTTTATTCACAGATAAACAAAACAAGGAACTGAGATGTATGTACTGTATGTGTAGTTTCAGGGATTTCTGTGAAGCATGTCTCAAAATAAACACTGTTATCTATAGAAGTACTGTAAGTATACATTGGGAAATGTAACTTACAAGTCACAGACTTAAACTGTGATTGTGCCAATCAAGGCCTATCCCATGGAAACACCAATTCACACTTTTATGAGTAATCCTCTTACTGTTTATTAGTGGGAAGAGCAATATGTAGCCAGTATTGTACACTAATAAAGTCATTGCATTTCTGCTCTGGAATGCAATATTGCGGAGTTTATTTCATTGAAAGTGCACAGATACCAAAAAAGAGAACTAACTACCACTCCACAACTGTGGTACACAATTTTTCTATTAGACATACTCAAACTTAGGATGCTCAAAGTCCAGTCCCAAGGTATTATATATTTAGATACATTATTTAATTGTGCCAACTGGAAAGCTACTGAGAACATGACCTCAAATATACAAAAGTAGGGCGTCCCTGGAGATGACAGTAACGCGGTTAACACTGGAGTCCACCTGCTTCCTCCAAAAGCGGAAACACTGCAACTCTTGTAATTGCACAAATATGTCATTTGTGTAACACAAATATTAAAGTGATTGAAAAATCTCTGTGCTATTCCTGTACTAAGAGCAGCTCTTATTGAGCATATTTACCTTGTTGTGCAGTCCCTGTACTTCTCACCCTTCCTGCGAGTCCACAACACTTCATCAATATTACTTGACAGCCTCTTCTTTGGCTTTGCTTTGACATAGGACAGGGTTGCTCTGGGCTCATTTCATTCTACATAATCATTCTTTAATTACACCAGAGGTGTATCATCTGCAGTAATTACTGAAAAGACGTCAACTCTCAGATAATGGAGTGAAGCATTAGTTGAAGTCAG